>NW_026045337.1:0-34809 GCF_943734845.2 Anopheles funestus
CCCCCTTAGCTTTTTTTGAGTAATTTTGCAAAAAAAAATAAATTGATTTTTTTTAATTCCAATTGATTGAAATACGTTTCTTTTCACTCAAATAATGCTTTAAATACAAAAAAGACCAAAAAAAAATTCTTAAAATTTTGAAAATTTTCCCCTACTCCCTCCTTAGATTTTTTTGAGTAATTTTGCAAAAAAAAAATAAATTGATTTTTTTTATTGCCAATTGATTGAAATACGTTTCTTTTCACTCAAATAATGCTTTACATACAAAAAAGACCAAAAAAAAATTCTAAAAATTTTGAAAATTTTCCCCTATTCCCCCCTTAGCTTTTTTTGAGTAATTTTGCAAAAAAAAATAAATAAATATTTTTTAATTCCAATTGATTGAAATACGTTTCTTTTCACTCAAATAATGCTTTAAATACAAAAAAGACCAAAAAAAAAATTCCAAAAATTTTGAAAATTTTCCCCCCCTGCCCCCTTAGCTTTTTTTGAGTAATTTTGCAAAAAAAAATAAATTGATTTTTTTTAATTCCAATTGATTGAAATACGTTTCTTTTCACTCAAAAAATGCTTTAAATACAAAAAAGACCAAAAAAAAAAATTCCAAAAATTTTGAAAATTTTCCCCCACTCCCCCCTTAGCTTTTTTTGAGTAATTTTGCAAAAAAAAATAAATTGATTTTTTTTTAATTCCAATTGATTGAAATACGTTTCTTTTCACTCAAATAATGCTTTAAATACAAAAAAGACCAAAAAAAAAATTCTTAAAATTTTGAAAATTTTCCCCTACTCCCCCCTTAGCTTTTTTTGAGTAATTTGCAAAAAAAAATAAATTGATTTTTTTAATTCCAATTGATTGAAATACGTTTCTTTTCACTCAAATAATGCTTTAAATACAAAAAAGACCAAAAAAAAAATTCCAAAAATTTGAAAATTTTCCCCCCCTCCCCCCTTAGCTTTTTTTGAGTAATTTTGCAAAAAAAAATAAATTGATTTTTTTTATTGCCAATTGATTGAAATACGTTTCTTTTCACTCAAATAATGCTTTAAATACAAAAAAGACCAAAAAAAAAATTCCAAAAATTTTGAAAATTTTCCCCCCCTCCCCCTTAGCTTTTTTTGAGTAATTTTGCAAAAAAAAAAAATAAATTGATTTTTTTTAATTCCAATTGATTGAAATACGTTTCTTTTCACTCAAATAATGCTTTAAATACAAAAAAGACCAAAAAAAAATTCTAAAAATTTTGAAAATTTTCCCCTACTCCCCCCTTAGCTTTTTTTGAGTAATTTTGCAAAAAAAATAAATAAATATTTTTTAATTCCACTTTATTGAAATACGTTTCTTTTCACTCAAATAATGCTTTAAATACAAAAAATACCAAAAAAAAAATTCCAAAAATTTTGAAAATTTTCCCCCCCTCCCCCCTTAGCTTTTTTTGAGTAATTTTGCAAAAAAAAATAAATTGATTTTTTTTATTGCCAATTGATTGAAATACGTTTCTTTTCACTCAAATAATGCTTTAAATACAAAAAGACCAAAAAAAAAATTCTAAAATTTTGAAAATTTTCCCCGTTTCCCCCCTTAGCTTTTTTTGAGTAATTTTGCAAAAAAAAATAAATTGATTTTTTTTAATTCCAATTGATTGAAATACGTTTCTTTTCACTCAAATAATGCTTTAAATACAAAAAAGACCAAAAAAAAATTCCAAAAATTTTGAAAATTTTCCCCCCCTCCCCCCTTAGCTTTTTTTGAGTAATTTTGCAAAAAAAAATAAATTGATTTTTTTTAATTCCAATTGATTGAAATACGTTTCTTTTCACTCAAATAATGCTTTAAATACAAAAAAGACCAAAAAAAAAAATTCCAAAAATTTTGAAAATTTTCCCCCCCTCCCCCCTTAGCTTTTTTTGAGTAATTTTGCAAAAAAAAATAAATTGATTTTTTTTATTGCCAATTGATTGAAATACGTTTCTTTTCACTCAAATAATGCTTTAAATACAAAAAAGACCAAAAAAAAAAATCCAAAAATTTTGAAAATTTTCCCCCCCTCCCCCCTTAGCTTTTTTTGAGTAATTTTGCAAAAAAAAATAAATTGATTTTTTTTAATTCCAATTGATTGAAATACGTTTCTTTTCACTCAAATAATGCTTTAAATACAAAAAAGACCAAAAAAAAATTCTAAAAATTTTGAAAATTTTCCCCCCCTCCCCCCTTAGCTTTTTTTGAGTAATTTTGCAAAAAAAAATAAATTGATTTTTTTTATTGCCAATTGATTGAAATACGTTTCTTTTCACTCAAATAATGCTTTAAATACAAAAAGACCAAAAAAAAAATTCTAAAACTTTTGAAAATTTTCCCCCCTTCCCCCCTTAGCTTTTTTTGAGTAATTTTGCAAAAAAAAATAAATTGATTTTTTTTAATTCCAATTGATTGAAATACGTTTCTTTTCACTCAAATAATGCTTTAAATACAAAAAAGACCAAAAAAAAATTCCAAAAATTTTGAAAATTTTCCCCCCCTCCCCCCTTAGCTTTTTTTGAGTAATTTTGCAAAAAAAAATAAATTAATTTTTTTTAATTCCAATTGATTGAAATACGTTTCTTTTCACTCAAATAATGCTTTAAATACAAAAAAGACCAAAAAAAAAAATTCCAAAAATTTTGAAAATTTTCCCCCCCCTCCCCCCTTAGCTTTTTTTGAGTAATTTTGCAAAAAAAAATAAATTGATTTTTTTTATTGCCAATTGATTGAAATACGTTTCTTTTCACTCAAATAATGCTTTAAATACAAAAAAGACCAAAAAAAAAAAATCCAAAAATTTTGAAAATTTTCCCCCCCTCCCCCCTTAGCTTTTTTTGAGTAATTTTGCAAAAAAAAATAAATTGATTTTTTTTAATTCCAATTGATTGAAATACGTTTCTTTTCACTCAAATAATGCTTTAAATACAAAAAAGACCAAAAAAAAATTCTAAAAATTTTGAAAATTTTCCCCCCCGCCCCCCGTAGCTTTTTTTGAGTAATTTTGCAAAAAAAAATAAATAAATATTTTTTAATTCCAATTGATTGAAATACGTTTCTTTTCACTCAAATAATGCTTTAAATACAAAAAAGACCAAAAAAAATATTCCAAAAATTTTGAAAATTTTCCCCCCCTCCCCCCTTAGCTTTTTTTGAGTAATTTTGCAAAAAAAAATAAATTGATTTTTTTTATTGCCAATTGATTGAAATACGTTTCTTTTCACTCAAATAATGCTTTAAATACAAAAAAGACCAAAAAAAAATTCCAAAAATTTTGAAAATTTTCCCCCCCTCCCCCCTTAGCTTTTTTTGAGTAATTTTGCAAAAAAAATAAATTGATTTTTTTTATTGCCAATTGATTGAAATACGTTTCTTTTCACTCAAATAATGCTTTAAATACAAAAAAGACCAAAAAAAAAAATTCCAAAAATTTTGAAAATTTTCCCCTACTCCCTCCTTAGATTTTTTTGAGTAATTTTGCAAAAAAAAAATAAATTGATTTTTTTTATTGCCAATTGATTGAAATACGTTTCTTTTCACTCAAATAATGCTTTAAATACAAAAAAGACCAAAAAAAAAAATTCCAAAAATTTTGAAAATTTTCCCCCCCTCCCCCCTTAGATTTTTTTGAGTAATTTTGCAAAAAAAAAAATAAATTGATTTTTTTTATTGCCAATTGATTGAAATACGTTTCTTTTCACTCAAATAATGCTTTAAATACAAAAAAGACCAAAAAAAAAAATTCTTAAAACTTTGAAAATTTTCCCCTACTCCCTCCTTAGATTTTTTTGAGTAATTTTGCAAAAAAAAATAAATTGATTTTTTTTAATTCCAATTGATTGAAATACGTTTCTTTTCACTCAAATAATGCTTTAAATACAAAAAAGACCAAAAAAAAAAATTCCAAAAATTTTGAAAATTTTCCCCCCCTCCCCCCTTAGCTTTTTTTGAGTAATTTTGCAAAAAAAAATAAATTGATTTTTTTTATTGCCAGTTGATTGAAATACGTTTCTTTTCACTCAAATAATGCTTTAAATACAAAAAAGACCAAAAAAAAAATTCCAAAAATTTTGAAAATTTTCCCCTACTCCCTCCTTAGATTTTTTTGAGTAATTTTGCAAAAAAAAATAAATTGATTTTTTTTAATTCCAATTGATTGAAATACGTTTCTTTTCACTCAAATAATGCTTTAAATACAAAAAAGACCAAAAAAAAATTCCAAAAATTTTGAAAATTTTCCCCCCCTCCCCCCTTAGCTTTTTTTGAGTAATTTTGCAAAAAAAAATAAATTGATTTTTTTTAATTCCAATTGATTGAAATACGTTTCTTTTCACTCAAATAATGCTTTAAATACAAAAAAGACCAAAAAAAAATTCTAAAAATTTTGAAAATTTTCCCCCCCTCCCCCCTTAGCTTTTTTTGAGTAATTTTGCAAAAAAAAATAAATTGATTTTTTTTAATTCCAATTGATTGAAATACGTTTCTTTTCACTCAAATAATGCTTTAAATACAAAAAAGACCAAAAAAAAATTCCAAAAATTTTGAAAATTTTCCCCCCCTCCCCCCTTAGCTTTTTTTGAGTAATTTTGCAAAAAAAAATAAATTGATTTTTTTTAATTCCAATTGATTGAAATACGTTTCTTTTCACTCAAATAATGCTTTAAATACAAAAAAGACCAAAAAAAAAAAAATTCCAAAAATTTTGAAAATTTTCCCCCCCCTCCCCCCTTAGCTTTTTTTGAGTAATTTTGCAAAAAAAAATAAATTGATTTTTTTTATTGCCAGTTGATTGAAATACGTTTCTTTTCACTCAAATAATGCTTTAAATACAAAAAAGACCAAAAAAAAAATTCCAAAAATTTTGAAAATTTTCCCCTACTCCCTCCTTAGATTTTTTTGAGTAATTTTGCAAAAAAAAATAAATTGATTTTTTTTAATTCCAATTGATTGAAATACGTTTCTTTTCACTCAAATAATGCTTTAAATACAAAAAAGACCAAAAAAAAATTCCAAAAATTTTGAAAATTTTCCCCCCCTCCCCCCTTAGCTTTTTTTGAGTAATTTTGCAAAAAAAAATAAATTGATTTTTTTTAATTCCAATTGATTGAAATACGTTTCTTTTCACTCAAATAATGCTTTAAATACAAAAAAGACCAAAAAAAAATTCTAAAAATTTTGAAAATTTTCCCCCCCTCCCCCCTTAGCTTTTTTTGAGTAATTTTGCAAAAAAAAATAAATTGATTTTTTTTAATTCCAATTGATTGAAATACGTTTCTTTTCACTCAAATAATGCTTTAAATACAAAAAAGACCAAAAAAAAATTCCAAAAATTTTGAAAATTTTCCCCCCCTCCCCCCTTAGCTTTTTTTGAGTAATTTTGCAAAAAAAAATAAATTTATTTTTTTTAATTCCAATTGATTGAAATACGTTTCTTTTCACTCAAATAATGCTTTAAATACAAAAAAGACCAAAAAAAAAAATTCCAAAAATTTTGAAAATTTTCCCCCCCTTCCCCCCTTAGCTTTTTTTGAGTAATTTTGCAAAAAAAAATAAATTGATTTTTTTTATTGCCAATTGATTGAAATACGTTTCTTTTCACTCAAATAATGCTTTAAATACAAAAAAGACCAAAAAAAAATTCCAAAAATTTTCAAAATTTTCCCCCCCTCCCCCCTTAGCTTTTTTTGAGTAATTTTGCAAAAAAAAATAAATTGATTTTTTTTATTGCCAATTGATTGAAATACGTTTCTTTTCACTCAAATAATGCTTTAAATACAAAAAAGACCAAAAAAAAAAATTCCAAAAATTTTGAAAATTCCCCCCCCCCCCCCCTTAGCTTTTTTTGAGTAATTTTGCAAAAAAAATAAATTGATTTTTTTTATTGCCAATTGATTGAAATACGTTTCTTTTCACTCAAATAATGCTTTAAATACAAAAAAGACCAAAAAAAAAATCCAAAAATTTTGAAAATTTTCCCCCCCTCCCCCCTTAGCTTTTTTTGAGTAATTTTGCAAAAAAAAATAAATTGATTTTTTTTAATTCCAATTGATTGAAATACGTTTCTTTTCACTCAAATAATGCTTTAAATACAAAAAAGACCAAAAAAAATTTCCAAAAATTTTGAAAATTTTCCCCCCCTCCCCCCTTAGCTTTTTTTGAGTAATTTTGCAAAAAAAAATAAATTGATTTTTTTTAATTCCAATTGATTGAAATACGTTTCTTTTCACTCAAATAATGCATTAAATACAAAAAAGACCAAAAAAAAAATTCTAAAAATTTTGAAAATTTTCCCCCCCTCCCCCCTTAGCTTTTTTTGAGTAATTTTGCAAAAAAAAATAAATTGATTTTTTTTAATTCCAATTGATTGAAATACGTTTCTTTTCACTCAAATAATGCTTTAAATACAAAAAAGACCAAAAAAAAATTCTTAAAATTTTGAAAATTTTCCCCTACTCCCTCCTTAGATTTTTTTGAGTAATTTTGCAAAAAAAAATAAATTGATTTTTTTTTAATTCCAATTGATTGAAATACGTTTCTTTTCACTCAAATAATGCTTTAAATACAAAAAAGACCAAAAAAAAAATTCCAAAAATTTTGAAAATTTTCCCCCCCTGCCCCCTTAGCTTTTTTTGAGTAATTTTGCAAAAAAAAATAAATTGATTTTTTTTAATTCCAATTGATTGAAATACGTTTCTTTTCACTCAAAAAATGCTTTAAATACAAAAAAGACCAAAAAAAAAAATTCCAAAAATTTTGAAAATTTTCCCCCCCTCCCCCCTTAGCTTTTTTTGAGTAATTTTGCAAAAAAAAAATAAATTGATTTTTTTTTTAATTCCAATTGATTGAAATACGTTTCTTTTCACTCAAATAATGCTTTAAATACAAAAAAGACCAAAAAAAAAATTCTTAAAATTTTGAAAATTTTCCCCTACTCCCCCCTTAGCTTTTTTTGAGTAATTTTGCAAAAAAAAATAAATTGATTTTTTTTAATTCCAATTGATTGAAATACGTTTCTTTTCACTCAAATAATGCTTTAAATACAAAAAAGACCAAAAAAAAAATTCCAAAAATTTTGAAAATTTTCCCCCCCTCCCCCCTTAGCTTTTTTTGAGTAATTTTGCAAAAAAAAATAAATTGATTTTTTTTATTGCCAATTGATTGAAATACGTTTCTTTTCACTCAAATAATGCTTTAAATACAAAAAAGACCAAAAAAAAAAATTCCAAAAATTTTGAAAATTTTCCCCCCCTCCCCCCTTAGCTTTTTTTGAGTAATTTTGCAAAAAAAAAATAAATTGATTTTTTTTAATTCCAATTGATTGAAATACGTTTCTTTTCACTCAAATAATGCTTTAAATACAAAAAAGACCAAAAAAAAATTCTAAAAATTTTGAAAATTTTCCCCTACTCCCCCCTTAGCTTTTTTTGAGTAATTTTGCAAAAAAAAATAAATAAATATTTTTTAATTCCACTTTATTGAAATACGTTTCTTTTCACTCAAATAATGCTTTAAATACAAAAAAGACCAAAAAAAAAATTCCAAAAATTTTGAAAATTTTCCCCCCCTCCCCCCTTAGCTTTTTTTGAGTAATTTTGCAAAAAAAAATAAATTGATTTTTTTTATTGCCAATTGATTGAAATACGTTTCTTTTCACTCAAATAATGCTTTAAATACAAAAAGACCAAAAAAAAAATTCTAAAAATTTTGAAAATTTTCCCCCCTTCCCCCCTTAGCTTTTTTTGAGTAATTTTGCAAAAAAAAATAAATTGATTTTTTTTAATTCCAATTGATTGAAATACGTTTCTTTTCACTCAAATAATGCTTTAAATACAAAAAAGACCAAAAAAAAATTCCAAAAATTTTGAAAATTTTCCCCCCCTCCCCCCTTAGCTTTTTTTGAGTAATTTTGCAAAAAAAAATAAATTGATTTTTTTTAATTCCAATTGATTGAAATACGTTTCTTTTCACTCAAATAATGCTTTAAATACAAAAAAGACCAAAAAAAAAATTCCAAAAATTTTGAAAATTTTCCCCCCCTCCCCCCTTAGCTTTTTTTGAGTAATTTTGCAAAAAAAAAATAAATTGATTTTTTTTTTTGCCAATTGATTGAAATACGTTTCTTTTCACTCAAATAATGCTTTAAATACAAAAAAGACCAAAAAAAAAACAATCCAAAAATTTTGAAAATTTTCCCCCCCTCCCCCCTTAGCTTTTTTTGAGTAATTTTGCAAAAAAAAATAAATTGATTTTTTTTAATTCCAATTGATTGAAATACGTTTCTTTTCACTCAAATAATGCTTTAAATACAAAAAAGACCAAAAAAAAATTCTAAAAATTTTGAAAATTTTCCCCCCCTCCCCCCTTAGCTTTTTTTGAGTAATTTTGCAAAAAAAAATAAATAAATATTTTTTAACTCCAATTGATTGAAATACGTTTCTTTTCACTCAAATAATGCTTTAAATACAAAAAAGACCAAAAAAAATATTCCAAAAATTTTGAAAATTTTCCCCCCCTCCCCCCTTAGCTTTTTTTGAGTAATTTTGCAAAAAAAAATAAATTGATTTTTTTTATTGCCAATTGATTGAAATACGTTTCTTTTCACTCAAATAATGCTTTAAATACAAAAAAGACCAAAAAAAAATTCCAAAAATTTTGAAAATTTTCCCCCCCTCCCCCCTTAGCTTTTTTTGAGTAATTTTGCAAAAAAAATAAATTGATTTTTTTTATTGCCAATTGATTGAAATACGTTTCTTTTCACTCAAATAATGCTTTAAATACAAAAAAGACCAAAAAAAAAAATTCCAAAAATTTTGAAAATTTTCCCCCCCTCCCCCCTTAGCTTTTTTTGAGTAATTTTGCAAAAAAAAATAAATTTATTTTTTTTAATTCCAATTGATTGAAATACGTTTCTTTTCACTCAAATAATGCTTTAAATACAAAAAAGACCAAAAAAAAAAAATCCAAAAATTTTGAAAATTTTCCCCCCCTCCCCCCTTAGCTTTTTTTGAGTAATTTTGCAAAAAAAAAATAAATTGATTTTTTTAATGCCAATTGATTGAAATACGTTTCTTTTCACTCAAATAATGCTTTAAATACAAAAAAGACCAAAAAAAAAAAACCAAAAATTTTGAAAATTTCCCCCCCCTCCCCCCTTAGCTTTTTTTGAGTAATTTTGCAAAAAAAAAATAAATTGATTTTTTTTAATTCCAATTGATTGAAATACGTTTCTTTTCACTCAAATAATGCTTTAAATACAAAAAAGACCAAAAAAAAATTCTAAAAATTTTGAAAATTTTCCCCTACTCCCCCCTTAGCTTTTTTTGAGTAATTTTGCAAAAAAAAATAAATAAATATTTTTTAATTCCAATTGATTGAAATACGTTTCTTTTCACTCAAATAATGCTTTAAATACAAAAAAGACCAAAAAAAAAAAATTCCAAAAATTTTGAAAATTTTCCCCCCCTCCCCCCTTAGCTTTTTTTGAGTAATTTTGCAAAAAAAAATAAATTGATTTTTTTTATTGCCAATTGATTGAAATACGTTTCTTTTCACTCAAATAATGCTTTAAATACAAAAAAGACCAAAAAAAAAATTCCAAAAATTTTGAAAATTTTCCCCCCCTCCCCCCTTAGCTTTTTTTGAGTTATTTTGCAAAAAAAATAAATTGATTTTTTTTATTGCCAATTGATTGAAATACGTTTCTTTTCACTCAAATAATGCTTTAAATACAAAAAAGACCAAAAAAAAAAAATCCAAAAATTTTGAAAATTTTCCCCCCCTCCCCCCTTAGCTTTTTTTGAGTAATTTTGCAAAAAAAAATAAATTGATTTTTTTAATTCCAATTGATTGAAATACGTTTCTTTTCACTCAAATAATGCTTTAAATACAAAAAAGACCAAAAAAAAAATCCAAAAATTTTGAAAATTTTCCCCCCCTCCCCCCTTAGCTTTTTTTGAGTAATTTTGCAAAAAAAAAAAATAAATTGATTTTTTTAATGCCAATTGATTGAAATACGTTTCTTTTCACTCAAATAATGCTTTAAATACAAAAAAGACCAAAAAAAAAATTCCAAAAATTTTGAAAATTTCCCCCCCCTCCCCCCTTAGCTTTTTTTGAGTAATTTTGCAAAAAAAAATAAATTGATTTTTTTTAATTCCAATTGATTGAAATACGTTTCTTTTCACTCAAATAATGCTTTAAATACAAAAAAGACCAAAAAAAAAAATTCTAAAAATTTTGAAAATTTTCCCCTACTCCCCCCTTAGCTTTTTTTGAGTAATTTTGCAAAAAAAAATAAATAAATATTTTTTAATTCCAATTGATTGAAATACGTTTCTTTTCACTCAAATAATGCTTTAAATACAAAAAAGACCAAAAAAAAAAATTCCTAAAATTTTGAAAAATTTTCCCCCCCTCCCCCCTTAGCTTTTTTGAGTAATTTTGCAAAAAAAATAAATTGATTTTTTTTATTGCCAATTGATTGAAATACGTTTCTTTTCACTCAAATAATGCTTTAAATACAAAAAAGACCAAAAAAAAAATTCTAAAAATTTTGAAAATTTTCCCCCCCTCCCCCCTTAGCTTTTTTTGAGTAATTTTGCAAAAAAAAATAAATTGATTTTTTTTATTGCCAATTGATTGAAATACGTTTCTTTTCACTCAAATAATGCTTTAAATACAAAAAAGACCAAAAAAAAATTCCAAAAATTTTGAAAATTTTCCTCCCCTCCCCCCTTAGCTTTTTTTGAGTAATTTTGCAAAAAAAAATAAATTGATTTTTTTTAATTCCAATTGATTGAAATACTTTTCTTTTCACTCAAATAATGCTTTAAATACAAAAAAGACCAAAAAAAAATTCTAAAAATTTTGAAAATTTTCCCCTACTCCCCCCTTAGCTTTTTTTGAGTAATTTTGCAAAAAAAAAATAAATTGATTTTTTTTAATTCCAATTGATTGAAATACGTTTCTTTTCACTCAAATAATGCTTTAAATACAAAAAAGACCAAAAAAAAAATTCTAAAAATTTTGAAAATTTTCCCCCCCTCCCCCCTTAGCTTTTTTTGAGTAATTTTGCAAAAAAAAATAAATTGATTTTTTTTATTGCCAATTGATTAAAATACGTTTCTTTTCACTCAAATAATGCTTTAAATACAAAAAAGACCAAAAAAAAAAAATTCCAAAAATTTTGAAAATTTTCCCCCCCTCCCCCCTTAGCTTTTTTTGAGTAATTTTGCAAAAAAAAATAAATTGATTTTTTTTATTTCCAATTGATTGAAATACGTTTCTTTTCACTCAAATAATGCTTTAAATACAAAAAAGACCAAAAAAAAAAAATTCCAAAAATTTTGAAAATTTTCCCCCCCTCCCCCCTTAGCTTTTTTTGAGTAATTTTGCAAAAAAAAATAAATTGATTTTTTTTATTGCCAATTGATTGAAATACGTTTCTTTTCACTCAAATAATGCTTTAAATACAAAAAAGACCAAAAAAAAAAAATTCCAAAAATTTTGAAAATTTTCCCCCCCTCCCCCCTTAGCTTTTTTTGAGTAATTTTGCAAAAAAAAATAAATTGATTTTTTTTATTGCCAATTGATTGAAATACGTTTCTTTTCACTCAAATAATGCTTTAAATACAAAAAAGACCAAAAAAAAAATTCCAAAAATTTTGAAAATTTTCCCCCCCTCCCCCCTTAGCTTTTTTGAGTAATTTTGCAAAAAAAAATAAATTGATTTTTTTTATTGCCGATTGATTGAAATACGTTTCTTTTCACTCAAATAATGCTTTAAATACAAAAAAGACCAAAAAAAAATTCTAAAAATTTTGAAAATTTTCCCCCCCTCCCCCCTTAGCTTTTTTTGAGTAATTTTGCAAAAAAAAATAAATTGATTTTTTTTAATTCCAATTGATTGAAATACGTTTCTTTTCACTCAAATAATGCTTTAAATACAAAAAAGACCAAAAAAAAAATTCTAAAAATTTTGAAAATTTTCCCCCCCTCCCCCCTTAGCTTTTTTTGAGTTATTTTGCAAAAAAAAAAAATTGATTTTTTTTATTGCCAATTGATTGAAATACGTTTCTTTTCACTCAAATAATGCTTTAAATACAAAAAAGACCAAAAAAAAAAAATTCCAAAAATTTTGAAAATTTTCCCCCCCTCCCCCCTTAGCTTTTTTTGAGTAATTTTGCAAAAAAAAATAAATTGATTTTTTTTAATTCCAATTGATTGAAATACGTTTCTTTTCACTCAAATAATGCTTTAAATACAAAAAAGACCAAAAAAAAAAATTCTAAAAATTTTGAAAATTTTCCCCCCCCTCCCCCCTTAGCTTTTTTTGAGTAATTTTGCAAAAAAAAATAAATTGATTTTTTTTAATTCCAATTGATTGAAATACGTTTCTTTTCACTCAAATAATGCTTTAAATACAAAAAAGACCAAAAAAAAAAAATTCTAAAAATTTTGAAAATTTTCCCCCCCTCCCCCCTTAGCTTTTTTTGAGTAATTTTGCAAAAAAAAATAAATTGATTTTTTTTTATTGCCAATTGATTGAAATACGTTTCTTTTCACTCAAATAATGCTTTAAATACAAAAAAGACCAAAAAAAAAATTCCAAAAATTTTGAAAATTTTCCCCCCCTCCCCCCTTAGCTTTTTTTGAGTAATTTTGCAAAAAAAAATAAATTGATTTTTTTTATTGCCAATTGATTGAAATACGTTTCTTTTCACTCAAATAATGCTTTAAATACAAAAAAGACCAAAAAAAGTTCCAAAAATTTTGAAAATTTTCCCCCCCCTCCCCCCTTAGCTTTTTTTGAGTAATTTTGCAAAAAAAATAAATTGATTTTTTTTAATTCCAATTGATTGAAATACGTTTCTTTTCACTCAAATAATGCTTTAAATACAAAAAAGACCAAAAAAAAAAATTCCAAAAATTTTGAAAATTTTCCCCCCCTCCCCCCTTAGCTTTTTTTGAGTAATTTTGCAAAAAAAAAATAAATTGATTTTTTTTATTGCCAATTGATTGAAATACGTTTCTTTTCACTCAAATAATGCTTTAAATACAAAAAAGACCAAAAAAAAAAACAATCCAAAAATTTTGAAAATTTTCCCCCCCTCCCCCCTTAGCTTTTTTTGAGTAATTTTGCAAAAAAAAAATAAATTGATTTTTTTTAATTCCAATTGATTGAAATACGTTTCTTTTCACTCAAATAATGCTTTAAATACAAAAAAGACCAAAAAAAAAATTTCCAAAAATTTTGAAAATTTTCCCCCCCTCCCCCCTTAGCTTTTTTTGAGTAATTTTGCAAAAAAAAATAAATTGATTTTTTTTATTGCCAATTGATTGAAATACGTTTCTTTTCACTCAAATAATGCTTTAAATACAAAAAAGACCAAAAAAAAAATTCCAAAAATTTTGAAAATTTTCCCCCCCTCCCCCCTTAGCTTTTTTTGAGTAATTTTGCAAAAAAAAAATAAATTGATTTTTTTTATTGCCAATTGATTGAAATACGTTTCTTTTCACTCAAATAATGCTTTAAATACAAAAAAGACCAAAAAAAAAAAATTCCAAAAATTTTGAAAATTTTCCCCCCCTCCCCCCTTAGCTTTTTTTGAGTAATTTTGCAAAAAAAAATAAATTAATTTTTTTTATTGCCAATTGATTGAAATACGTTTCTTTTCACTCAAATAATGCTTTAAATACAAAAAAGACCAAAAAAAAAATTCTAAAAATTTTGAAAATTTTCCCCCCCCTCCCCCCTTAGCTTTTTTTGAGTAGTTTTGCAAAAAAAAATAAATTGATTTTTTTTATTGCCAATTGATTGAAATACGTTTCTTTTCACTCAAATAATGCTTTAAATACAAAAAAGACCAAAAAAAAAATTCTAAAAATTTTGAAAATTTTCCCCCCCTCCCCCCTTAGCTTTTTTTGAGTAATTTTGCAAAAAAAAATAAATTGATTTTTTTTATTGCCAATTGATTGAAATACGTTTCTTTTCACTCAAATAATGCTTTAAATACAAAAAAGACCAAAAAAAAAAAAATTCCAAAAATTTTGAAAATTTTCCCCCCCCTCCCCCCTTAGCTTTTTTTGAGTAATTTTGCAAAAAAAAATAAAATGATTTTTTTTATTGCCAATTGATTGAAATACGTTTCTTTTCACTCAAATAATGCTTTAAATACAAAAAAGACCAAAAAAAAAAATCCAAAAATTTTGAAAATTTTCCCCCCCTCCCCCCTTAGCTTTTTTTGAGTAATTTTGCAAAAAAAAATAAATTGATTTTTTTTATTGCCAATTGATTGAAATACGTTTCTTTTCACTCAAATAATGCTTTAAATACAAAAAAGACCAAAAAAAAAATTCTAAAAATTTTGAAAATTTTCCCCCCCTCCCCCCTTAGCTTTTTTTGAGTAATTTTGCAAAAAAAAATAAATTGATTTTTTTTATTGCCAATTGATTGAAATACGTTTCTTTTCACTCAAATAATGCTTTAAATACAAAAAAGACCAAAAAAAAAAAATTCCAAAAATTTTGAAAATTTTCCCCCCCTCCCCCCTTAGCTTTTTTTGAGTAATTTTGCAAAAAAAAAAATAAATTGATTTTTTTTATTGCCAATTGATTGAAATACGTTTCTTTTCACTCAAATAATGCTTTAAATACAAAAAAGACCAAAAAAAAAAAAATTCTAAAAATTTTGAAAATTTTCCCCCCCTCCCCCCTTAGCTTTTTTTGAGTAATTTTGCAAAAAAAAAATAAATTGATTTTTTTTAATTCCAATTGATTGAAATACGTTTCTTTTCACTCAAATAATGCTTTAAATACAAAAAAGACCAAAAAAAATTCTAAAAATTTTGAAAATTTCCCCCCCCTCCCCCCTTAGCTTTTTTTGAGTAATTTTGCAAAAAAAAATAAATAAATATTTTTTAATTCCAATTGATTGAAATACGTTTCTTTTCACTGAAATAATGCTTTAAATACAAAAAAGACCAAAAAAAAAAATTCCAAAAATTTTGAAAATTTTCCCCCCCTCCCCCCTTAGCTTTTTTTGAGTAATTTTGCAAAAAAAAATAAATTGATTTTTTTTATTGCCAATTGATTGAAATACGTTTCTTTTCACTCAAATAATGCTTTAAATACAAAAAAGACCAAAAAAAAAATTCCAAAAATTTTGAAAATTTTCCCCCCCTCCCCCCTTAGCTTTTTTTGAGTAATTTTGCAAAAAAAAATAAATTGATTTTTTTTAATTCCAATTGATTGAAATACGTTTCTTTTCACTCAAATAATGCTTTAAATACAAAAAAGACCAAAAAAAAATTCTAAAAATTTTGAAAATTTTTCCCTACTCCCCCCTTAGCTTTTTTTGAGTAATTTTGCAAAAAAAAATAAATTGATTTTTTTTAATTCCAATTGATTGAAATACGTTTCTTTTCACTCAAATAATGCTTTAAATACAAAAAAGACCAAAAAAAAAATTCTAAAAATTTTGAAAATTTTCCCCCCCCTCCCCCCTTAGCTTTTTTTGAGTAATTTTGAAAAAAAAAAAAAAATTATTTTTTTTATTACCAATTGATTGAAATACGTTTCTTTTCACTCAAATAATGCTTTAAATACAAAAAAGACCAAAAAAAAAATTCCAAAAATTTTGAAAATTTTCCCCCCTCCCCCCTTAGCTTTTTTTAAGTAATTTTGCAAAAAAAAATAAATTGATTTTTTTTATTGCCAATTGATTGAAATACGTTTCTTTTCACTCAAATAATGCTTTAAATACAAAAAAGACCAAAAAAAAAAATTCCAAAAATTTTGAAAATTTTCCCCCCCCCCCCCCTTAGCTTTTTTTGAGTAATTTTGCAAAAAAAAAATAAATTGATTTTTTTTAATTCCAATTGATGGAAATACGTTTCTTTTCACTCAAATAATGCTTTAAATACAAAAAAGACCAAAAAAAAAAATTCCAAAAATTTTGAAAATTTTCCCCCCCTCCCCCCTTAGCTTTTTTTGAGTAATTTTGCAAAAAAAAATAAATTGATTTTTTTATTGCCAATTGATTGAAATACGTTTCTTTTCACTCAAATAATGCTTTAAATACAAAAAAGACCAAAAAAAAAAATTCCAAAAATTTTGAAAATTTTCCCCCCCTCCCCCCTTAGCTTTTTTTGAGTAATTTTGCAAAAAAAAATTAATTGATTTTTTTTTATTGCCAATTGATTGAAATACGTTTCTTTTCACTCAAATAATGCTTTAAATACAAAAAAGACCAAAAAAAAAAATTCTAAAAATTTTGAAAATTTTCCCCCCCTTCCCCCTTAGCTTTTTTTGAGTAATTTTGCAAAAAAAAATAAATTGATTTTTTTTATTGCCAATTGATTGAAATACGTTTCTTTTCACTCAAATAATGCTTTAAATACAAAAAAGACCAAAAAAAAAATTCCAAAAATTTTGAAAATTTTCCCCCCCTCCCCCCTTAGCTTTTTTTGAGTAATTTTGCAAAAAAAAATAAATTGATTTTTTTTATTGCCAATTGATTGAAATACGTTTCTTTTCACTCAAATAATGCTTTAAATACAAAAAAGACCAAAAAAAAAATTCTTAAAATTTTGAAAATTTTCCCCTACTCCCTCCTTAGATTTTTTTGAGTAATTTTGCAAAAAAAAATAAATTGATTTTTTTTATTGCCAATTGATTGAAATACGTTTCTTTTCACTCAAATAATGCTTTAAATACAAAAAAGACCAAAAAAAAAATTCCAAAAATTTTGAAAATTTTCCCCCCCTCCCCCCTTAGCTTTTTTTGAGTAATTTTGCAAAAAAAAATAAATTGATTTTTTTTAATTCCAATTGATTGAAATACGTTTCTTTTCACTCAAATAATGCTTTAAATACAAAAAAGACCAAAAAAAAAAAATTTCAAAAATTTTGAAAATTTTCCCCCCCTCCCCCCTTAGCTTTTTTTGAGTAATTTTGCAAAAAAAAATAAATTGATTTTTTTTATTGCCAATTGATTGAAATACGTTTCTTTTCACTCAAATACAGGGTCCAGCCCAGTTCAAATATATAATGGGAGGTTTCAAATTCGTAAAACGCAAAGTGAAAGAGCACGACAGTATTCAAGTCTGGAAAGCCAATTCAAAGTAGTAAGATAGCACCCCAAAATCGTAACACCAAATCTCAAATCCGACAGTTGTTTACTCCTACTGACGTTTTGGCGGTTCTTCGAAACTATGAGATAGAGATAGCGATAATTAAGTCAAAATATTTTTTTTAAATAAATTTCAAGTGCTTAATTAAAAATTCTAAAAATATTTATAAATTTCCATTCAGTTTTGCCCTATTATGTACTCTTGTAACTGTCATTGATATTTTAATATGTTTTGGAAAATACTGATGTACTATAGGCATACAAAAATGCATATTTTGTTGATAGAGTTATCATAATTAATATACAACAAATATTTTGACTTCAATATCGCTACCTCTATCCCATAGTTTCGAAGAACCGCCAAAACGTCAGTAGAGGTAAACAACTGTCGGATTTGAGATTTGGTGTTACTATTTTCAGGTGCTATCTTACTACTTTGAATTGGCTGTCCAGACTTGAATACTGTCGTGCTTCTTTCACTTTGCGTATTACGAATTTGAAACCTCCCATTATATATTTGAACTGGGCTGGAAAACCCTGTAATGCTTTAAATACAAAAAAGACCAAAAAAAAAATTCCAAAAATTTTGAAAATTTTCCCCCCCTCCCCCCTTAGCTTTTTTTGAGTAATTTTGCAAAAAAAAATAAATTGATTTTTTTTAATTCCAATTGATTGAAATACGTTTCTTTTCACTCAAATAATGCATTAAATACAAAAAAGACCAAAAAAAATTCTAAAAAATTTGAAAATTTTCCCCTACTCCCCCCTTAGCTTTTTTTGAGTAATTTTGCAAAAAAAAATAAATAAATATTTTTTAATTCCAATTGATTGAAATACGTTTCTTTTCACTCAAATAATGCTTTAAATACAAAAAAGACCAAAAATAAAAATTCTAAAAATTTTGAAAATTTTCCCCCCCCCCCCCCTTAGCTTTTTTTGAGTAATTTTGCAAAAAAAAATCAATTTATTTTTTTTATTGCCAATTGATTGAAATACGTTTCTTTTCACTCAAATAATGCTTTAAATACAAAAAAGACCAAAAAAAAAAATTCCAAAAATTTTGAAAATTTTCCCCTACTCCCCCCTTAGCTTTTTTTGAGTAATTTTGCAAAAAAAAATAAATTGATTTTTTTTATTGCCAATTGATTGAAATACGTTTCTTTTCACTCAAATAATGCTTTAAATACAAAAAAGACCAAAAAAAAAAATTCCAAAAATTTTGAAAATTTTCCCCCCCTCCCCCCTTAGCTTTTTTTGAGTAATTTTGCAAAAAAAATTAATTGATTTTTTTTAATTCCAATTGATTGAAATACGTTTCTTTTCACTCAAATAATGCTTTAAATACAAAAAAGACCAAAAAAAAAAATTCCAAAAATTTTGAAAATTTTCCCCCCCCTCCCCCCTTAGCTTTTTTTGAGTAATTTTGCAAAAAAAAATAAATTGATTTTTTTTAATTCCAATTGATTGAAATACGTTTCTTTTCACTCAAATAATGCTTTAAATACAAAAAAGACCAAAAAAAAAAATTCTAAAAATTTTGAAAATTTTCCCCCCCTCCCCCCTTAGCTTTTTTTGAGTAATTTTGCAAAAAAAAATAAATTGATTTTTTTTATTGCCAATTGATTGAAATACGTTTCTTTTCACTCAAATAATGCTTTAAATACAAAAAAGACCAAAAAAAAAAATTCCAAAATTTTGAAAATTTTCCCCCCCTCCCCCCTTAGCTTTTTTTGAGTAATTTTGCAAAAAAAAATAAATTGATTTTTTTATTGCCAATTGATTGAAATACGTTTCTTTTCACTCAAATAATGCTTTAAATACAAAAAAGACCAAAAAAAAAAATTCTAAAAATTTTGAAAATTTTCCCCCCCTCCCCCCTTAGCTTTTTTTGAGTAATTTTGCAAAAAAAAATAAATTGATTTTTTTTATTGCTAATTGATTGAAATACGTTTCTTTTCACTCAAATAATGCTTTAAATACAAAAAAGACCAAAAAAAAAATTCCAAAAATTTGAAAATTTTCCCCCCCTCCCCCCTTAGCTTTTTTTGAGTAATTTTGCAAAAAAAAATAAATTGATTTTTTTTATTGCCAATTGATTGAAATACGTTTCTTTTCACTCAAATAATGCTTTAAATACAAAAAAGACCAAAAAAAAATTCTAAAAATTTTGAAAATTTTCCCCCCCTCCCCCCTTAGCTTTTTTTGAGTAATTTTGCAAAAAAAAATAAATTGATTTTTTTTATTGCCAATTGATTGAAATACGTTTCTTTTCACTCAAATAATGCTTTAAATACAAAAAAGACCAAAAAAAAAAATTCCAAAAATTTTGAAAATTTCCCCCCCCTCCCCCCTTAGCTTTTTTTGAGTAATTTTGCAAAAAAAAATAAATTGATTTTTTTTAATTCCAATTGATTGAAATACGTTTCTTTTCACTCAAATAATGCTTTAAATACAAAAAAGACCAAAAAAAAATTCTAAAAATTTTGAAAATTTTCCCCCCCTCCCCCCTTAGCTTTTTTTGAGTAATTTTGCAAAAAAAAATAAATAAATATTTTTTAATTCCAATTGATTGAAATACGTTTCTTTTCACTCAAATAATGCTTTAAATACAAAAAAGACCAAAAAAAAAAAATTCCAAAAATTTTGAAAATTTTCCCCCCCTCCCCCCTTAGCTTTTTTTGAGTAATTTTGCAAAAAAAATAAATTGATTTTTTTATTGCCAATTGATTGAAATACGTTTCTTTTCACTCAAATAATGCTTTAAATACAAAAAAGACCAAAAAAAAAAAAATTCCAAAAATTTTGAAAATTTTCCCCCCCTCCCCCCTTAGCTTTTTTTGAGTAATTTTGCAAAAAAAAAATAAATTGATTTTTTTTATTGCCAATTGATTGAAATACGTTTCTTTTCACTCAAATAATGCTTTAAATACAAAAAAGACCAAAAAAAAAATTACAAAAATTTTGAAAATTTTCCCCCCCTCCCCCCTTAGCTTTTTTTGAGTAATTTTGCAAAAAAAAATAAATTGATTTTTTTTATTGCCAATTGATTGAAATACGTTTCTTTTCACTCAAATAATGCTTTAAATACAAAAAAGACCAAAAAAAAAAAATTCTAAAAATTTTGAAAATTTTCCCCCCCTCCCCCCTTAGCTTTTTTTGAGTAATTTTGCAAAAAAAAATAAATTGATTTTTTTTATTGCCAATTGATTGAAATACGTTTCTTTTCACTCAAATAATGCTTTAAATACAAAAAAGACCAAAAAAAAAATCTAAAAATTTTGAAAATTTTCCCCCCCTCCCCCCTTAGCTTTTTTTGAGTAATTTTGCAAAAAAAAATAAATTGATTTTTTTTATTGCCAATTGATTGAAATACGTTTCTTTTCACTCAAATAATGCTTTAAATACAAAAAAGACCAAAAAAAAAAAATTCTAAAAATTTGAAAATTTTCCCCCCCTCCCCCCTTAGCTTTTTTTGAGTAATTTTGCAAAAAAAATAAATTGATTTTTTTATTGCCAATTGATTGAAATACGTTTCTTTTCACTCAAATAATGCTTTAAATACAAAAAAGACCAAAAAAAAAATTCCAAAAATTTTGAAAATTTTCCCCCCCTCCCCCCTTAGCTTTTTTTGAGTAATTTTGCAAAAAAAAAAAAATTGATTTTTTTTAATTCCAATTGATTGAAATACGTTTCTTTTCACTCAAATAATGCTTTAAATACAAAAAAGACCAAAAAAAAAATTCTAAAAATTTTGAAAATTTTCCCCCCCTCCCCCCTTAGCTTTTTTTGAGTAATTTTGCAAAAAAAAAATAAATTGATTTTTTTTAATTCCAATTGATTGAAATACGTTTCTTTTCACTCAAATAATGCTTTAAATACAAAAAAGACCAAAAAAAAATTCTAAAAATTTTGAAAATTTTCCCCCCCTCCCCCCTTAGCTTTTTTTGAGTAATTTTGCAAAAAAAAATAAATAAATATTTTTTAATTCCAATTGATTGAAATACGTTTCTTTTCACTGAAATAATGCTTAAATACAAAAAAGACCAAAAAAAAAATCCAAAAATTTTGAAAATTTTCCCCCCCTCCCCCCTTAGCTTTTTTTGAGTAATTTTGCAAAAAAAAAATAAATTGATTTTTTTTATTGCCAATTGATTGAAATACGTTTCTTTTCACTCAAATAATGCTTTAAATACAAAAAAGACCAAAAAAAAAATTCCAAAAATTTTGAAAATTTTCCCCCCCTCCCCCCTTAGCTTTTTTTGAGTAATTTTGCAAAAAAAAATAAATTGATTTTTTTTATTGCCAATTGATTGAAATACGTTTCTTTTCACTCAAATAATGCTTTAAATACAAAAAAGACCAAAAAAAAATTCTAAAAATTTTGAAAATTTTCCCCCCCTCCCCCCTTAGCTTTTTTTGAGTAATTTTGCAAAAAAAAATAAATTGATTTTTTTTATTGCCAATTGATTGAAATACGTTTCTTTTCACTCAAATAATGCTTTAAATACAAAAAAGACCAAAAAAAAAATTCCAAAAATTTTGAAAATTTTCCCCCCCCCCCCCCTTAGCTTTTTTTGAGTAATTTTGCAAAAAAAAAATAAATTGATTTTTTTTAATTCCAATTGATTGAAATACGTTTCTTTTCACTCAAATAATGCTTTAAATACAAAAAAGACCAAAAAAAATTCTAAAAATTTTGAAAATTTTCCCCCCCTCCCCCCTTAGCTTTTTTTGAGTAATTTTGCAAAAAAAAATAAATTGATTTTTTTTATTGCCAATTGATTGAAATACGTTTCTTTTCACTCAAATAATGCTTTAAATACAAAAAAGACCAAAAAAAAAATTCTAAAAATTTTGAAAATTTTCCCCCCCTCCCCCCTTAGCTTTTTTTGAGTAATTTTGCAAAAAAAAATAAATTGATTTTTTTTATTGCCAATTGATTGAAATACGTTTCTTTTCACTCAAATAATGCTTTAAATACAAAAAAGACCAAAAAAAAAAAATTCCAAAAATTTTGAAAATTTTCCCCCCTCCCCCCTTAGCTTTTTTTGAGTAATTTTGCAAAAAAAAATAAATTGATTTTTTTTAATTCCAATTGATTGAAATACGTTTCTTTTCACTCAAATAATGCTTTAAATACAAAAAAGACCAAAAAAAAATTCTAAAAATTTTGAAAATTTTCCCCCCTTCCCCCCTTAGCTTTTTTTTGAGTAATTTTGCAAAAAAAAAATAAATAAATATTTTTTAATTCCAATTGATTGAAATACGTTTCTTTTCACTCAAATAATGCTTTAAATACAAAAAAGACCAAAAAAAAAAAAAAATCCAAAAATTTTGAAAATTTTCCCCCCCTCCCCCCTTAGCTTTTTTTGAGTAATTTTGCAAAAAAAAATAAATTGATTTTTTTTATTGCCAATTGATTGAAATACGTTTCTTTTCACTCAAATAATGCTTTAAATACAAAAAAGACCAAAAAAAAAATTCCAAAAATTTTGAAAATTTTCCCCCCCTCCCCCCTTAGCTTTTTTTGAGTAATTTTGCAAAAAAAAATAAATTGATTTTTTTTAATTCCAATTGATTGAAATACGTTTCTTTTCACTCAAATAATGCTTTAAATACAAAAAAGACCAAAAAAAAAATTCTTAAAATTTTGAAAATTTTCCCCTACTCCCCCCTTAGCTTTTTTTGAGTTATTTTGCAAAAAAAAAATAAATTGATTTTTTTTAATTCCAATTGATTGAAATACGTTTCTTTTCACTCAAATAATGCTTTAAATACAAAACGACCAAAAAAAAAATTCTAAAAATTTTGAAAATTTTCCCCTACTCCCCCCTTAGCTTTTTTTGAGTAATTTTGCAAAAAAAAATAAATTGATTTTTTTTAATTCCAATTGATTGAAATACGTTTCTTTTCACTCAAATAATGCTTTAAATACAAAAAAGACCAAAAAAAAAAATTCTAAAAATTTTGAAAATTTTCCCCTACTCCCCCCTTAGCTTTTTTTGAGTAATTTTGCAAAAAAAAATAAATTGATTTTTTTTATTGCCAATTGATTGAAATACGTTTCTTTTCACTCAAATAATGCTTTAAATACAAAAAAGGCCAAAAAAAAAAAATTCCAAAAATTTTGAAAATTTTCCCCCCCTCCCCCCTTAGCTTTTTTTGAGTAATTTTGCAAAAAAAAATAAATTGATTTTTTTTAATTCCAATTGATTGAAATACGTTTCTTTTCACTCAAATAATGCTTTAAATACAAAAAAGACCAAAAAAAAAATTCTAAAAATTTTGAAAATTTTCCCCCCCTCCCCCCTTAGCTTTTTTTGAGTAATTTTGCAAAAAAAAATAAATTGATTTTTTTTATTGCCAATTGATTGAAATACGTTTCTTTTCACTCAAATAATGCTTTAAATACAAAAAAGACCAAAAAAAAAATTCCAAAAATTTTGAAAATTTTCCCCCCCTCCCCCCTTAGCTTTTTTTGAGTAATTTTGCAAAAAAAAATAAATTGATTTTTTTTAATTCCAATTGATTGAAATACGTTTCTTTTCACTCAAATAATGCTTTAAATACAAAAAAGACCAAAAAAAAAAATTACAAAAATTTTGAAAATTTTCCCCCCCTCCCCCCTTAGCTTTTTTTGAGTAATTTTGCAAAAAAAAATAAATTGATTTTTTTTATTGCCAATTGATTGAAATACGTTTCTTTTCACTCAAATAATGCTTTAAATACAAAAAAGACCAAAAAAAAAATTCCAAAAATTTTGAAAATTTCCCCCCCCTCCCCCCTTAGCTTTTTTTGAGTAATTTTGCAAAAAAAAAAAATTGATTTTTTTTAATTCCAATTGATTGAAATACGTTTCTTTTCACTCAAATAATGCTTTAAATACAAAAAAGACCAAAAAAAAAATTCCAAAAATTTTGAAAATTTTCCCCCCCTCCCCCCTTAGCTTTTTTTGAGTAATTTTGCAAAAAAATAAATTGATTTTTTTTATTGCCAATTGATTGAAATACGTTTCTTTTCACTCAAATAATGCTTTAAATACAAAAAAGACCAAAAAAAAAATTCTTAAAATTTTGAAAATTTTCCCCTACTCCCTCCTTAGATTTTTTTGAGTAATTTGGCAAAAAAAAATAAATTGATTTTTTTTATTGCCAATTGATTGAAATACGTTTCTTTTCACTCAAATAATGCTTTAAATACAAAAAAGACCAAAAAAAAAATTCCAAAAATTTTGAAAATTTTCCCCCCCTCCCCCCTTAGCTTTTTTTGAGTAATTTTGCAAAAAAAATAAATTGATTTTTTTTAATTCCAATTGATTGAAATACGTTTCTTTTCACTCAAATAATGCTTTAAATACAAAAAAGACCAAAAAAAAAAATTCCAAAAATTTTGAAAATTTTCCCCCCTTCCCCCCTTAGCTTTTTTTGAGTAATTTTGCAAAAAAAAATAAATTTATTTTTTTTATTGCCAATTGATTGAAATACGTTTCTTTTCACTCAAATAATGCTTTAAATACAAAAAAGACCAAAAAAAAAAATTCCAAAAATTTTGAAAATTTTCCCCCCCTCCCCCCTTAGCTTTTTTTGAGTAATTTTGCAAAAAAAAAATAAATTGATTTTTTTTAATTCCAATTGATTGAAATACGTTTCTTTTCACTCAAATAATGCTTTAAATACAAAAAAGACCAAAAAAAAAATTCTAAAAATTTTGAAAATTTTCCCCCCCTCCCCCCTTAGCTTTTTTTGAGTAATTTTGCAAAAAAAAATAAATTGATTTTTTTTATTGCCAATTGATTGAAATACGTTTCTTTTCACTCAAATAATGCTTTAAATACAAAAAAGACCAAAAAAAAAATTCCAAAAATTTTGAAAATTTTCCCCCCCTCCCCCCTTAGCTTTTTTTGAGTAATTTTGCAAAAAAAAATAAATTGATTTTTTTTATTGCCAATTGATTGAAATACGTTTCTTTTCACTCAAATAATGCTTTAAATACAAAAAAGACCAAAAAAAAAAATTCCAAAAATTTTGAAAATTTTCCCCCCCTCCCCCCTTAGCTTTTTTTGAGTAATTTTGCAAAAAAAAATAAATTGATTTTTTTTATTGCCAATAGATTGAAATACGTTTCTTTTCAATCAAATAATGCTTTAAATACAAAAAAGACCAAAAAAAAAAATTCCAAAAATTTTGAAAATTTTCCCCCCCTCCCCCCTTAGCTTTTTTTGAGTAATTTTGCAAAAAAAAATAAATTGATTTTTTTTATTGCCAATTGATTGAAATACGTTTCTTTTCACTCAAATAATGCTTTAAATACAAAAAAGACCAAAAAAAAAAATTCCAAAAATTTTGAAAATTTTTCCCCCCACCCCCCTTAGCTTTTTTTGAGTAATTTTGCAAAAAAAATAAATTGATTTTTTTTAATTCCAATTGATTGAAATGCGTTTCTTTTCACTCAAATAATGCTTTAAATACAAAAAAGACCAAAAAAAAATTCTAAAAATTTTGAAAATTTTCCCCCCCTCCCCCCTTAGCTTTTTTTGAGTAATTTTGCAAAAAAAAATAAATTGATTTTTTTTATTGCCAATTGATTGAAATACGTTTCTTTTCACTCAAATAATGCTTTAAATACAAAAAAGACCAAAAAAAAAAATTCCAAAAATTTTGAAAATTTTCCCCCCCTCCCCCCTTAGCTTTTTTTGAGTAATTTTGCAAAAAAAAATAAATTGATTTTTTTTAATTCCAATTGATTGAAATACGTTTCTTTTCACTCAAATAATGCTTTAAATACAAAAAAGACCAAAAAAAAATTCTAAAAATTTTGAAAATTTTCCCCCCTTCCCCCCTTAGCTTTTTTTGAGTAATTTTGCAAAAAAAAATAAATTGATTTTTTTTATTGCCAATTGATTGAAATACGTTTCTTTTCACTCAAATAATGCTTTAAATACAAAAAAGACCAAAAAAAAAAATTCCAAAAATTTTGAAAATTTTCCCCCCCTCCCCCCTTAGCTTTTTTTGAGTAATTTTGCAAAAAAAAATAAATTGATTTTTTTTAATTCCAATTGATTGAAATACGTTTCTTTTCACTCAAATAATGCTTTAAATACAAAAAAGACCAAAAAAAAAATTCTAAAAATTTTGAAAATTTTGCCCCCCGCCCCCCTTAGCTTTTTTTGAGTAATTTTGCAAAAAAAAATAAATTGATTTTTTTTATTGCCAATTGATTGAAATACGTTTCTTTTCACTCAAATAATGCTTTAAATACAAAAAAGACCAAAAAAAAATTCTAAAAATTTTGAAAATTTTCCCCCCCTCCCCCCTTAGCTTTTTTTGAGTAATTTTGCAAAAAAAAATAAATTGATTTTTTTTAATTCCAATTGATTGAAATACGTTTCTTTTCACTCAAATAATGCTTTAAATACAAAAAAGACCAAAAAAAAAATTCTAAAAATTTTGAAAATTTCCCCCCCCTCCCCCCTTAGCTTTTTTTGAGTAATTTTGCAAAAAAAAATAAATTGATTTTTTTTAATTCCAATTGATTGAAATACGTTTCTTTTCACTCAAATAATGCTTTAAATACAAAAAAGACCAAAAAAAAATTCTAAAAATTTTGAAAATTTTCCCCCCCTCCCCCTTAGCTTTTTTTGAGTAATTTTGCAAAAAAAAATAAATTGATTTTTTTAATGCCAATTGATTGAAATACGTTTCTTTTCACTCAAATAATGCTTTAAATACAAAAAAGACCAAAAAAAAAATTCTTAAAATTTTGAAAATTTTCCCCTACTCCCCCCTTAGCTTTTTTTGAGTTATTTTGCAAAAAAAAAATAAATTGATTTTTTTTAATTCCAATTGATTGAAATACGTTTCTTTTCACTCAAATAATGCTTTAAATACAAAAAAGACCAAAAAAAAATTCTTAAAATTTTGAAAATTTTCCCCCCCTCCCCCCTTAGCTTTTTTTGAGTAATTTTGCAAAAAAAAATAAATTGATTTTTTTTAATTCCAATTGATTGAAATACGTTTCTTTTCACTCAAATAATGCTTTAAATACAAAAAAGACCAAAAAAAAAAATTCTAAAAATTTTGAAAATTTTCCCCTACTCCCCCCTTAGCTTTTTTTGAGTAATTTTGCAAAAAAAAAATAAATTGATTTTTTTTAATTCCAATTGATTGAAATACGTTTCTTTTCACTCAAATAATGCTTTAAATACAAAAAAGACCAAAAAAAAAATTCCAAAAATTTTGAAAATTTTCCCCCCCTCCCCCCTTAGCTTTTTTTGAGTAATTTTGCAAAAAAAAAATAAATTGATTTTTTTTATTGCCAATTGATTGAAATACGTTTCTTTTCACTCAAATAATGCTTTAAATACAAAAAAGACCAAAAAAAAAAATTCCAAAAATTTTGAAAATTTTCCCCCCCTCCCCCCTTAGCTTTTTTTGAGTAATTTTGCAAAAAAAAATAAATTGATTTTTTTAATTCCAATTGATTGAAATACGTTTCTTTTCACTCAAATAATGCTTTAAATACAAAAAGACCAAAAAAAAAATTCTTAAAATTTTGAAAATTTTCCCCTACTCCCTCCTTAGATTTTTTTGAGTAATTTTGCAAAAAAAAAAATTTTTTTTTAATTCCAATTGATTGAAATACGTTTCTTTTCACTCAAATAATGCTTTAAATACAAAAAAGACCAAAAAAAAAATTCCAAAAATTTTGAAAATTTTCCCCCCTCCCCCCTTAGCTTTTTTTGAGTAATTTTGCAAAAAAAAATAAATTGATTTTTTTAATGCCAATTGATTGAAATACGTTTCTTTTCACTCAAATAATGCTTTAAATACAAAAAAGACCAAAAAAAAATTCTAAAAATTTTGAAAATTTTCCCCCCCTCCCCCCTTAGCTTTTTTTGAGTAATTTTGCAAAAAAAAATAAATTGATTTTTTTTATTGCCAATTGATTGAAATACGTTTCTTTTCACTCAAATAATGCTTTAAATACAAAAAAGACCAAAAAAAAATTCTAAAAATTTTGAAAATTTTCCCCCCCCTCCCCCCTTAGCTTTTTTGAGTAATTTTGCAAAAAAAAATAAATTGATTTTTTTTAATTCCAATTGATTGAAATACGTTTCTTTTCACTCAAATAATGCTTTAAATACAAAAAAGACCAAAAAAAAAAATTCCAAAAATTTTGAAAATTTTCCCCCCTCCCCCCTTAGCTTTTTTTGAGTAATTTTGCAAAAAAAAATAAATTGATTTTTTTTAATTCCAATTGATTGAAATACGTTTCTTTTCACTCAAATAATGCTTTAAATACAAAAAAGACCAAAAAAAAAATTCTTAAAATTTTGAAAATTTTCCCCCCCTCCCCCCTTAGCTTTTTTTGAGTAATTTTGCAAAAAAAAATAAATTGATTTTTTTTAATTCCAATTGATTGAAATACGTTTCTTTTCACTCAAATAATGCTTTAAATACAAAAAAGACCAAAAAAAAATTCTAAAAATTTTGAAAATTTTCCCCCCCTCCCCCCTTAGCTTTTTTTGAGTAATTTTGCAAAAAAAAATAAATTGATTTTTTTTATTGCCAATTGATTGAAATACGTTTCTTTTCACTCAAATAATGCTTTAAATACAAAAAAGACCAAAAAAAAAATCCAAAAATTTTGAAAATTTTCCCCCCCTCCCCCCTTAGCTTTTTTTGAGTAATTTTGCAAAAAAAAATAAATTGATTTTTTTTATTGCCAATTGATTGAAATACGTTTCTTTTCACTCAAATAATGCTTTAAATACAAAAAAGACCAAAAAAAAAAATTCTTAAAATTTTGAAAATTTTCCCCCCCTCCCCCCTTAGCTTTTTTTGAGTAATTTTGCAAAAAAAAATAAATTGATTTTTTTTAATTCCAATTGATTGAAATACGTTTCTTTTCACTCAAATAATGCTTTAAATACAAAAAGACCAAAAAAAAAATTCTTAAAATTTTGAAAATTTTCCCCTACTCCCTCCTTAGATTTCTTTGAGTAATTTTGCAAAAAAAAAAAAAATTTTTTTTTTAATTCCAATTGATTGAAATACGTTTCTTTTCACTCAAATAATGCTTTAAATACAAAAAAGACCAAAAAAAAAAATTCCAAAAATTTTGAAAATTTTCCCCCCCTCCCCCCTTAGATTTTTTTGAGTAATTTTGCAAAAAAAAATAAATTGATTTTTTTTAATTCCAATTGATTGAAATACGTTTCTTTTCACTCAAATAATGCTTTAAATACAAAAAAGACCAAAAAAAAAATTCTAAAAATTTTGAAAATTTTCCCCCCCTCCCCCCTTAGCTTTTTTTGAGTAATTTTGCAAAAAAAAATAAATTGATTTTTTTTATTGCCAATTGATTGAAATACGTTTCTTTTCACTCAAATAATGCTTTAAATACAAAAAAGACCAAAAAAAAAATTCTAAAAATTTTGAAAATTTTCCCCCCCTCCCCCCTTAGCTTTTTTTGAGTAATTTTGCAAAAAAAAATAAATTGATTTTTTTTATTGCCAATTGATTGAAATACGTTTCTTTTCACTCAAATAATGCTTTAAATACAAAAAAGACCAAAAAAAAAATTCCAAAAATTTTGAAAATTTTCCCCCCCTCCCCCCTTAGCTTTTTTTGAGTAATTTTGCAAAAAAAAAATAAATTGATTTTTTTTAATTCCAATTGATTGAAATACGTTTCTTTTCACTCAAATAATGCTTTAAATACAAAAAAGACCAAAAAAAAAATTCCAAAAATTTTGAAAATTTTCCCCCCCTCCCCCCTTAGCTTTTTTTGAGTAATTTTGCAAAAAAAAATAAATTGATTTTTTTTATTGCCAATTGATTGAAATACGTTTCTTTTCACTCAAATAATGCTTTAAATACAAAAAAGACCAAAAAAAAAATTCCAAAAATTTTGAAAATTTTCCCCCCCTCCCCCCTTAGCTTTTTTTGAGTAATTTTGCAAAAAAAAATAAATTGATTTTTTTTAATTCCAATTGATTGAAATACGTTTCTTTTCACTCAAATAATGCTTTAAATACAAAAAAGACCAAAAACAAATTCTAAAAATTTTGAAAATTTTCCCCCCCTCCCCCCTTAGCTTTTTTTGAGTAATTTTGCAAAAAAAAATAAATAAATATTTTTTAATTCCAATTGATTGAAATACGTTTCTTTTCACTCAAATAATGCTTTAAATACAAAAAAGACCAAAAAAAAAATTCTTAAAATTTTGAAAATTTTCCCCTACTCCCTCCTTAGATTTTTTTGAGTAATTTTGCAAAAAAAAATAAATTGATTTTTTTTATGGCCAATTGATTGAAACACGTTTCTTTTCACTCAAATAATGCTTTAAATACAAAAAAGACCAAAAAAAAATTCTAAAAATTTTGAAAATTTTCCCCCCCTCCCCCCTTAGCTTTTTTTGAGTAATTTTGCAAAAAAAAAAAAATAAATATTTTTTAATTCCAATTGATTGAAATACGTTTCTTTTCACTCAAATAATGCTTTAAATACAAAAAAGACCAAAAAAAAAATTCTTAAAATTTTGAAAATTTTCCCCTACTCCCTCCTTAGCTTTTTTTGAGTAATTTTGCAAAAAAAAATAAATAAATATTTTTTAATTCCAATTGATTGAAATACGTTTCTTTTCACTCAAATAATGCTTTAAATACAAAAAGACCAAAAAAAAAATTCTAAAAATTTTGAAAATTTTCCCCCCCTCCCCCCTTAGCTTTTTTTGAGTAATTTTGCAAAAAAAAATAAATTGATTTTTTTTAATGCCAATTGATTGAAATACGTTTCTTTTCACTCAAATAATGCTTTAAATACAAAAAAGACCAAAAAAAAAATTCTAAAAATTTTGAAAATTTTCCCCCCCTCCCCCCTTAGCTTTTTTTGAGTAATTTTGCAAAAAAAAATAAATTGATTTTTTTTAATTCCAATTGATTGAAATACGTTTCTTTTCACTCAAATAATGCTTTAAATACAAAAAAGACCAAAAAAAAAATTCTAAAAATTTTGAAAATTTTCCCCCCCTCCCCCCTTAGCTTTTTTTGAGTAATTTTGCAAAAAAAAATAAATTGATTTTTTTTAATTCCAATTGATTGAAATACGTTTCTTTTCACTCAAATAATGCTTTAAATACAAAAAAGACCAAAAAAAAATTCTAAAAATTTTGAAAATTTTCCCCCCCTCCCCCTTAGCTTTTTTTGAGTAATTTTGCAAAAAAAAATAAATTGATTTTTTTAATGCCAATTGATTGAAATACGTTTCTTTTCACTCAAATAATGCTTTAAATACAAAAAAGACCAAAAAAAAAAATTCTTAAAATTTTGAAAATTTTCCCCTACTCCCCCCTTAGCTTTTTTTGAGTTAGTTTGCAAAAAAAAAAATAAATTGATATTTTTTAATTCCAATTGATTGAAATACGTTTCTTTTCACTCAAATAATGCTTTAAATACAAAAAAGACCAAAAAAAAAAATTCTTAAAATTTTGAAAATTTTCCCCCCCTCCCCCCTTAGCTTTTTTTGAGTAATTTTGCAAAAAAAAATAAATTGATTTTTTTTAATTCCAATTGATTGAAATACGTTTCTTTTCACTCAAATAATGCTTTAAATACAAAAAAGACCAAAAAAAAAAATTCTAAAAATTTTGAAAATTTTCCCCTACTCCCCCCCTTAGCTTTTTTTGAGTAATTTTGCAAAAAAAAAATAAATTGATTTTTTTTAATTCCAATTGATTGAAATACGTTTCTTTTCACTCAAATAATGCTTTAAATACAAAAAAGACCAAAAAAAAAATTCCAAAAATTTTGAAAATTTTCCCCCCCTCCCCCCTTAGCTTTTTTTGAGTAATTTTGCAAAAAAAAAATAAATTGATTTTTTTTATTGCCAATTGATTGAAATACGTTTCTTTTCACTCAAATAATGCTTTAAATACAAAAAAGACCAAAAAAAAAATTCTAAAAATTTTGAAAATTTTCCCCCCCCTCCCCCCTTAGCTTTTTTTGAGTAATTTTGCAAAAAAAAATAAATTGATTTTTTTTAATTCCAATTGATTGAAATACGTTTCTTTTCACTCAAATAATGCTTTAAATACAAAAAGACCAAAAAAAAAATTCTTAAAATTTTGAAAATTTTCCCCTACTCCCTCCTTAGATTTTTTTGAGTAATTTTGCAAAAAAAAAAAATTTTTTTTAATTCCAATTGATTGAAATACGTTTCTTTTCACTCAAATAATGCTTTAAATACAAAAAAGACCAAAAAAAAAAATTCCAAAAATTTTGAAAATTTTCCCCCCTCCCCCCTTAGCTTTTTTTGAGTAATTTTGCAAAAAAAAATAAATTGATTTTTTTTAATGCCAATTGATTGAAATACGTTTCTTTTCACTCAAATAATGCTTTAAATACAAAAAAGACCAAAAAAAAAATTCTTAAAATTTTGAAAATTTTCCCCCCCCTCCCCCCTTAGCTTTTTTTGAGTAATTTTGCAAAAAAAAATAAATTGATTTTTGTTATTGCCAATTGATTGAAATACGTTTCTTTTCACTCAAATAATGCTTTAAATACAAAAAAGACCAAAAAAAAAATTCTAAAAATTTTGAAAATTTCCCCCCCCCTCCCCCCCTTAGCTTTTTTGAGTAATTTTGCAAAAAAAAATAAATTGATTTTTTTTAATTCCAATTGATTGAAATACGTTTCTTTTCACTCAAATAATGCTTTAAATACAAAAAAGACCAAAAAAAAAAATTCCAAAAATTTTGAAAATTTTCCCCCCTCCCCCTTAGCTTTTTTTGAGTAATTTTGCAAAAAAAAATAAATTGATTTTTTTTAATTCCAATTGATTGAAATACGTTTCTTTTCACTCAAATAATGCTTTAAATACAAAAAAGACCAAAAAAAAAAATTCCAAAAATTTTGAAAATTTTCCCCCCCTCCCTCCTTAGCTTTTTTTGAGTAATTTTGCAAAAAAAAATAAATTGATTTTTTTTAATTCCAATTGATTGAAATACGTTTCTTTTCACTCAAATAATGCTTTAAATACAAAAAGACCAAAAAAAAAATTCTTAAAATTTTGAAAATTTTCCCCTACTCCCTCCTTAGATTTTTTTGAGTAATTTTGCAAAAAAAAAAAATTTTTTTTAATTCCAATTGATTGAAATACGTTTCTTTTCACTCAAATAATGCTTTAAATACAAAAAAGACCAAAAAAAAAATTCCAAAAATTTTGAAAATTTTCCCCCCTCCCCCCTTAGCTTTTTTTGAGTAATTTTGCAAAAAAAAATAAATTGATTTTTTTAATGCCAATTGATTGAAATACGTTTCTTTTCACTCAAATAATGCTTTAAATACAAAAAAGACAAAAAAAAAATTCTAAAAATTTTGAAAATTTTCCCCCCCTCCCCCCTTAGCTTTTTTTGAGTAATTTTGCAAAAAAAAATAAATTGATTTTTGTTATTGCCAATTGATTGAAATACGTTTCTTTTCACTCAAATAATGCTTTAAATACAAAAAAGACCAAAAAAAAATTCTAAAAATTTTGAAAATTTTCCCCCCCTCCCCCCTTAGCTTTTTTTGAGTAATTTTGCAAAAAAAAAATAAATTGATTTTTTTTATTGCCAATTGATTGAAAATACGTTTCTTTTCACTCAAATAATGCTTTAAATACAAAAAAGACCAAAAAAAAAATTCCAAAAATTTTGAAAATTTTCCCCCCCTCCCCCCTTAGCTTTTTTTGAGTAATTTTGAAAAAAAAATAAATTGATTTTTTTTAATTCCAATTGATTGAAATACGTTTCTTTTCACTCAAATAATGCTTTAAATACAAAAAAGACCAAAAAAAAAATTCCAAAAATTTTGAAAATTTTCCCCCCCTCCCCCCTTAGCTTTTTTTGAGTAATTTTGCAAAAAAAAATAAATTGATTTTTTTTATTGCCAATTGATTGAAATACGTTTCTTTTCACTCAAATAATGCTTTAAATACAAAAAAGACCAAAAAAAAAATTCCAAAAATTTTGAAAATTTTCCCCCCCCTCCCCCCTTAGCTTTTTTTGAGTAATTTTGCAAAAAAAAATAAATTGATTTTTTTTAATTCCAATTGATTGAAATACGTTTCTTTTCACTCAAATAATGCTTTAAATACAAAAAAGACCAAAAACAAATTCTAAAAATTTTGAAAATTTTCCCCCCCTCCCCCCTTAGCTTTTTTTGAGTAATTTTGCAAAAAAAAATAAATAAATATTTTTTAATTCCAATTGATTGAAATACGTTTCTTTTCACTCAAATAATGCTTTAAATACAAAAAAGACCAAAAAAAAAATTCTTAAAATTTTGAAAATTTTCCCCTACTCCCTCCTTAGATTTTTTTGAGTAATTTTGCAAAAAAAAATAAATTGATTTTTTTTATGGCCAATTGATTGAAACACGTTTCTTTTCACTCAAATAATGCTTTAAATACAAAAAAGACCAAAAAAAAATTCTAAAAATTTTGAAAATTTTCCCCCCCCTCCCCCCTTAGCTTTTTTTGAGTAATTTTGCAAAAAAAAAAAAAAATAAATATTTTTTAATTCCAATTGATTGAAATACGTTTCTTTTCACTCAAATAATGCTTTAAATACAAAAAAGACCAAAAAAAAAATTCTTAAAATTTTGAAAATTTTCCCCTAC
>NW_026045338.1:0-47481 GCF_943734845.2 Anopheles funestus
TTTGAGTAATTTTGCAAAAAAAAATAAATTGATTTTTTTTAATGCCAATTGATTGAAATACGTTTCTTTTCACTCAAATAATGCTTTAAATACAAAAAAGACCAAAAAAAAAAATTCTAAAAATTTTGAAAATTTTCCCTTACTCCCCCGTTAGCTTTTTTTGAGTAATTTTGCAAAAAAAATAAATTGATTTTTTTTTAATGCCAATTGATTGAAATACGTTTCTTTTCACTCAAATAATGCTTTAAATACAAAAAAGACCAAAAAAATAAAATTCTAAAAATTTTGAAAATTTTCTTTTACTCCCCCCTTAGCTTTTTTTGAGTAATTTTGCAAAAAAAATAAATTGATTTTTTTTTAATGCCAATTGATTGAAATACGTTTCTTTTCACTCAAATAATGCTTTAAATACAAAAAAGACCAAAAAAAAAAATTCTAAAAATTTTGAAAATTTTCCCTTACTCCCCCCTTAGCTTTTTTTGAGTAATTTTGCAAAAAAAAAAATAAATTGATTTTTTTTAATGCCAATTGATTGAAATACGTTTCTTTTCACTCAAATAATGCTTTAAATACAAAAAAGACCAAAAAAAAAAAAATTCTAAAAATTTTGAAAATTTTCCCTTACTCCCCCGTTAGCTTTTTTTGAGTAATTTTGCAAAAAAAATAAATTGATTTTTTTTAATGCCAATTGATTGAAATAAGTTTCTTTTCACTCAAATAATGCTTTAAATACAAAAAAGACCAAAAAAAAATCTAAAAATTTTGAAAATTTTCCCTTACTCCCCCCTTAGCTTTTTTTGAGTAATTTTGCAAAAAAAAAATAAATTGATTTTTTTAATGCCAATTGATTGAAATACGTTTCTTTTCACTCAAATAATGCTTTAAATACAAAAAAGACCAAAAAAACAAATTCTAAAAATTTTGAAAATTTTCCCTTACTCCCCCCTTAGCCTTTTTTGAGTAATTTTGCAAAAAAAAAAAATAAATTGATTTTTTTTAATGCCAATAGATTGAAATACGTTTCTTTTCTCTCAAATAATGTTTTAAATACAAAAAAGACCAAAAAAAATAAATTCTAAAAATTTTGAAAATTTTCCCTTACTCCCCCCTTAGCTTTTTTTGAGTAATTTTGCAAAAAAAAAAATAAATTGATTTTTTTTAATGCCAATTGATTGAAATACTTTTCTTTTCACTCAAATTATGCTTTAAATACAAAAAAGACCAAAAAAAAAATTCTAAAAATTTTGAAAATTTTCCCTTACTCCCCCCTTAGCTTTTTTTGAGTAATTTTGCAAAAAAAAATAAATTGATTTTTTTTAATGCCAATTGATTGAAATACGTTTCTATTCACTCAAATAATGCTTTAAATACAAAAAAGACCAAAAAAACAATTCTAAAAATTTTGAAAATTTTCCCTTACTCCCCCCTTAGCTTTTTTTGAGTAATTTTGCAAAAAAAATAAATTGATTTTTTTAATGCCAATTGATTGAAATACGTTTCTTTTCACTCAAATAATGCTTTAAATACAAAAAAGACCAAAAAAAAAAATTCTAAAAATTTTGAAAATTTTCCCTTACTCCCCCCTTAGCTTTTTTTGAGTAATTTTGCAAAAAAAAATAAATTGATTTTTTTTAATGCCAATTGATTGAAATACGTTTCTTTTCACTCAAATAATGCTTTAAATACAAAAAAGACAAAAAAAAAAATTCTAAAAATTTTTAAAATTTTCCCTTACTCCCCCCTTAGCTTTTTATGAGTAATTTTGCAAAAAAAAAAATAAATTGATTTTTTTTTAATGCCAATTGATTGAAATACGTTTCTTTTCACTCAAATAATGCTTTAAATACAAAAAAGACCAAAAAAAAAATTCTAAAAATTTTGAAAATTTTCCCTTACTCCCCCGTTAGCTTTTTTTGAGTAATTTTGCAAAAAAAATAAATTGATTTTTTTTTAATGCCAATTGATTGAAATACGTTTCTTTTCACTCAAATAATGCTTTAAATACAAAAAAGACCAAAGAAAAAAAAATTCTAAAAATTTTGAAAATTTTCCCTTACTCCCCCCTTAGTTTTTTTCGAGTAATTTTGCAAAAAAAATAAATTGATTTTTTTAATGCCAATTGATTGAAATACGTTTCTTTTCACTCAAATAATGCTTTAAATACAAAAAAGACCAAAAAAAAAAATTCTAAAAATTTTGAAAATTTTCCCTTACTCCCCCCTTAGCTTTTTTGAGTAATTTTGCAAAAAAAAATAAATTGATTTTTTTTAATGCCAATTCATTGAAATACGTTTCTTTTCACTCAAATAATGCTTTAAATACAAAAAAGACCAAAAAAAAAAAATTCTAAAAATTTTGAAAATTTTCCCTTACTCCCCCGTTAGCTTTTTTTGAGTAATTTTGCAAAAAAAATAAATTGATTTTTTTTAATGCCAATTGATTGAAATACGTTTCTTTTCACTCAAATAATGCTTTAAATACAAAAAAGACCAAAGAAAAAAAAATTCTAAAAATTTTGAAAATTTTCCCTTACTCCCCCCTTAGCTTTTTTTGAGTAATTTTGCAAAAAAAATAAATTGATTTTTTTAATGCCAATTGATTGAAATACGTTTCTTTTCACTCAAATAATGCTTTAAATACAAAAAACACCAAAAAAAAAAATTCTAAAAATTTTGAAAATTTTTCCCTTACCCCCCCCTTAGCTTTTTTTGAGTAATTTTGCAAAAAAAAAATAAATTGATTTTTTTAATGCCAATTGATTGAAATACGTTTCTTTTCACTCAAATAATGCTTTAAATACAAAAAAGACAAAAAAAAAATTCTAAAAATTTTGAAAATTTTCCCTTACTCCCCCCTTAGCTTTTTTTGAGTAATTTTGCAAAAAAAAAAAATAAATTGATTTTTTTTAATGCCAATTGATTGAAATACGTTTCTTTTCACTCAAATAATGCTTTAAATACAAAAAAGACCAAAAAAAAAATTCTAAAAATTTTGAAAATTTTCCCTTACTCCCCCCTTAGCTTTTTTTGAGTAATTTTGCAAAAAAAAAATAAATTGATTTTTTTTAATGCCAATTGATTGAAATACGTTTCTTTTCACTCAAATAATGCTTTAAATACAAAAAAAGACCAAAAAAAAAATCTAAAAATTTTGAAAATTTTCCCTTACTCCCCCCTTAGCTTTTTTTGAGTAATTTTGCAAAAAAAAAATAAATTGATTTTTTTTAATGCCAATTGATTGAAATACGTTTCTTTTCACTCAAATAATGCTTTAAATACAAAAATGACCAAAAAAAAAATTCTAAAAATTTTGAAAATTTTCCCTTACTCCCCCCTTAGCTTTTTTTTGAGTAATTTTGCAAAAAAAATAAATTGATTTTTTTTAATGCCAATTGATTGAAATACGTTTCTTTTCACTCAAATAATGCTTTAAATACAAAAAAGACCAAAAAAAAAATTCTAAAAATTTTGAAAATTTTCCCTTACTCCCCCCTTAGCTTTTTTTGAGTAATTTTGCAAAAAAAAAATAAATTGATTTTTTTTAATGCCAATTGATTGAAATACGTTTCTTTTCACTCAAATAATGCTTTAAATACAAAAAAGACCAACAAAAAAAAAATCTAAAAATTTTGAAAATTTTCCCTTACTCCCCCCTTAGCTTTTTTTGAGTAATTTTGCAAAAAAAAAATAAATTGATTTTTTTTAATGCCAATTGATTGAAATACGTTTCTTTTCACTCAAATAATGCTTTAAATACAAAAAAGACCAAAAAAAAAAAAAATTCTAAAAATTTTGAAAATTTTCCCTTACTCCCCCGTTAGCTTTTTTTGAGTAATTTTGCAAAAAAAAATAAATTGATTTTTTTTAATGCCAATTGATTGAAATACGTTTCTTTTCACTCAAATAATGCTTTAAATACAAAAAAGACCAACAAAAAAAAATTCTAAAAATTTTGAAAATTTTCCCTTACTCCCCCCCTTAGCTTTTTTTGAGTAATTTTGCAAAAAAAAAAATAAATTGATTTTTTTTAATGCCAATTGATTGAAATACGTTTCTTTTCACTCAAATAATGCTTTAAATACAAAAAAGACCAAAAAAAAAAAAAAATTCTAAAAATTTTGAAAATTTTCCCTTACTCCCCCGTTAGCTTTTTTTGAGTAATTTTGCAAAAAAAAATAAATTGATTTTTTTTAATGCCAATTGATTGAAATACGTTTCTTTTCACTCAAATAATGCTTTAAATACAAAAAAGACCAAAAAAAAAATCTAAAAATTTTGAAAATTTTCCCTTACTCCCCCCTTAGCTTTTTTTGAGTAATTTTGCAAAAAAAAATAAATTGATTTTTTTTAATGCCAATTGATTGAAATACGTTTCTTTTCACTCAAATAATGCTTTAAATACAAAAAAGACCAAAAAAAAAAATTCTAAAAATTTTGAAAATTTTCCCTTACTCCCCCATTAGCTTTTTTTGAGTAATTTTGCAAAAAAAAAAAATAAATTGATTTTTTTTAATGCCAATTGATTGAAATACGTCTCTTTTCACTCAAATAATGCTTTAAATACAAAAAAGACCAAAAAAAAATTCTAAAAATTTTGAAAATTTTCCCTTACTCCCCCCTTAGCTTTTTTTGAGTAATTTTGCAAAAAAAAATAAATTGATTTTTTTTAATGCCAATTGATTGAAATACGTTTCTTTTCACTCACATAATGCTTTAAATACAAAAAAGACCAAAAAAAAAAATTCTAAAAATTTTGAAAATTTTCCCTTACTCCCCCGTTAGCTTTTTTTGAGTAATTTTGCAAAAAAAATAAATTGATTTTTTTTAATGCCAATTGATTGAAATACGTTTCTTTTCACTCAAATAATGCTTTAAATACAAAAAAGACCAAAGAAAAAAAATTCTAAAAATTTTGAAAATTTTCCCTTACTCCCCCCTTAGCTTTTTTTGAGTAATTTTGCAAAAAAAAAAATAAATTGATTTTTTTTAATGCCAATTGATTGAAATACGTTTCTTTTCACTCAAGTAATGCTTTAAATACAAAAAAGACCAAAAAAAAAAAATTCTAAAAATTTTGAAAATTTTCCCTTACTCCCCCCTTAGCTTTTTTTGAGTAATTTTGCAAAAAAAAATAAATTGATTTTTTTTAATGCCAATTGATTGAAATACGTTTCTTTTCACTCAAATAATGCTTTAAATACAAAAAAGACCAAAAAAAAAATTCTAAAAATTTTGAAAATTTTCCCTTACTCCCCCGTTAGCTTTTTTTGAGTAATTTTGCAAAAAAAAATAAATTGATTTTTTTTAATGCCAATTGATTGAAATACGATTCTTTTCACTCAAATAATGCTTTAAATACAAAAAAGACCAAAGAAAAAAAAATTCTAAAAATTTTGAAAATTTTCCCTTACTCCCCCGTTAGCTTTTTTTGAGTAATTTTGCAAAAAAAATAAATTGATTTTTTTAATGCCAATTGATTGAAATACGTTTCTTTTCACTCAAATAATGCTTTAAATACAAAAAAGACCAAAGAAAAAAAAATTCTAAAAATTTTGAAAATTTTCCCTTACTCCCCCCTTAGCTTTTTTTGAGTAATTTTGCAAAAAAAAAATAAATTGATTTTTTTTAATGCCAATTGATTGAAATACGTTTCTTTTCACTCAAATAATGCTTTAAATACAAAAAAGACCAAAAAAAAAATTCTAAAAATTTTGAAAATGTTCCCTTACTCCCCCCTTAGCTTTTTTTGAGTAATTTTGCAAAAAAAAAATAAATTGATTTTTTTTAATGCCAATTGATTGAAATACGTTTCTTTTCACTCAAATAATGCTTTAAATACAAAAAAGACCAAAAAAAAAATTCTAAAAATTTTGAAAATTTTCCCTTACTCCCCCCTTAGCTTTTTTTGAGTAATTTTGCAAAAAAAAAATAAATTGATTTTTTTAATGCCAATTGATTGAAATACGTTTCTTTTCACTCAAATAATGCTTTAAATACAAAAAAGACCAAAAAAAAAAATTCTAAAAATTTTGAAAATTTTCCCTTACTCCCCCCTTAGCTTTTTTTGAGTAATTTTGCAAAAAAAAAATAAATTGATTTTTTTTTAATGCCAATTGATTGAAATACGTTTCTTTTCACTCAAATAATGCTTTAAATACAAAAAAGACCAAAAAAAAAATTCTAAAAATTTTGAAAATTTTCCCTTACTCCCCCCTTAGCTTTTTTTGAGTAATTTTGCAAAAAAAAATAAATTGATTTTTTTTAATGCCAATTGATTGAAATACGTTTCTTTTCACTCAAATAATGCTTTAAATACAAAAAAGACCAAAAAAAAATTCTAAAAATTTTGAAAATTTTCCCTTACTCCCCCCTTAGCTTTTTTTGAGTAATTTTGCAAAAAAAATAAATTGATTTTTTTTAATGCCAATTGATTGAAATACGTTTCTTTTCACTCAAATAATGCTTTAAATACAAAAAAGACCAAAAAAAAATTCTAAAAATTTTGAAAATTTTCCCTTACTCCCCCCTTAGCTTTTTTTGAGTTTTTTGCAAAAAAAAAATAAATTGATTTTTTTTAATGCCAATTGATTGAAATACGTTTCTTTTCACTCAAATAATGCTTTAAATACAAAAAAGACCAAAAAAAAAATTCTAAAAATTTTGAAAATTTTCCCTTACTCCCCCCTTAGCTTTTTTTTGAGTAATTTTGCAAAAAAAAAAAAATAAATTGATTTTTTTAATGCCAAATGATTGAAATACGTTTCTTTTCACTCAAATAATGCTTTAAATACAAAAAAGACCAAAAAAAAAATTCTAAAAATTTTGAAAATTTTCCCTTACTCCCCCCTTAGCTTTTTTTGAGTAATTTTGCAAAAAAAAATAAATTGATTTTTTTTAATGCCAATTGATTGAAATACGTTTCTTTTCACTCAAATAATGCTTTAAATACAAAAAAGACCAAAAAAAAAAATTCTAAAAATTTTGAAAATTTTCCCTTACTCCCCCCTTAGCTTTTTTTGAGTAATTTTGCAAAAAAAAAATAAATTGATTTTTTTTAATGCCAATTGATTGAAATACGTTTCTTTTCACTCAAATAATGCTTTAAATACAAAAAAGACCAAAAAAAAAAATTCTAAAAATTTTGAAAGTTTTCCCTTACTCCCCCCTTAGCTTTTTTTGAGTAATTTTGCAAAAAAAAATAAATTGATTTTTTTTAATGCCAATTGATTGAAATACGTTTCTTTTCACTCAAATAATGCTTTAAATACAAAAAAGACCAAAAAAACAATTCTAAAAATTTTGAAAATTTTCCCTTACTCCCCCCTTAGCTTTTTTTGAGTAATTTTGCAAAAAAAAAATAAATTGATTTTTTTTAATGCCAATTGATTGAAATACGTTTCTTTTCACTCAAATAATGCTTTAAATACAAAAAAGACCAAAAAAAAAATTCTAAAAATTTTGAAAATTTTCCCTTACTCCCCCCTTAGCTTTTTTTGAGTAATTTTGCAAAAAAAAAATAAATTGATTTTTTTTAATGCCAATTGATTGAAATACGTTTCTTTTCACTCAAATAATGCTTTAAATACAAAAAAGACCAAAAAAAAATTCTAAAAATTTTGAAAATTTTCCCTTACTCCCCCGTTAGCTTTTTTTGAGTAATTTTGCAAAAAAAATAAATTGATTTTTTTTAATGCCAATTGATTGAAATACGTTTCTTTTCACTCAAATAATGCTTTAAATACAAAAAAGACCAAAAAAAAATCTAAAAATTTTGAAAATTTTCCCTTACTCCCCCCTTAGCTTTTTTTGAGTAATTTTGCAAAAAAAAAAATAAATTGATTTTTTTTAATGCCAATTGATTGAAATACGTCTCTTTTCACTCAAATAATGCTTTAAATACAAAAAAGACCAAAAAAAAAATTCTAAAAATTTTGAAAATTTTCCCTTACTCCCCCCTTAGCTTTTTTTGAGTAATTTTGCAAAAAAAAAAAAAATAAATTGATTTTTTTTAATGCCAATAGATTGAAATACGTTTCTTTTCACTCAAATAATGTTTTAAATACAAAAAAGACCAAAAAAAAAATAAATTCTAAAAATTTTGAAAATTTTCCCTTACTCCCCCCTTAGCTTTTTTTGAGTAATTTTGCAAAAAAAAAAAAAATAACTTGATTTTTTTTAATGCCAATTGATTGAAATACGTTTCTTTTCACTCAAATAATGCTTTAAATACAAAAAAGACCAAAAAAAAAATTCTAAAAATTTTGAAAATTTTCCCTTACTCCCCCCTTAGCTTTTTTTGAGTAATTTTGCAAAAAAAATAAATTGATTTTTTTTAATGCCAATTGATTGAAATACGTTTCTTTTCACTCAAATAATGCTTTAAATACAAAAAAGACCAAAAAAACAATTCTAAAAATTTTGAAAATTTTCCCTTACTCCCCCCTTAGCTTTTTTTGAGTAATTTTGCAAAAAAAATAAATTGATTTTTTTAATGCCAATTGATTGAAATACGTTTCTTTTCACTCAAATAATGCTTTAAATACAAAAAAGACCAAAGAAAAAAAAATTCTAAAAATTTTGAAAATTTTCCCTTGCTCCCCCCTTAGCTTTTTTGAGTAATTTTGCAAAAAAAAAAAAATAAATTGATTTTTTTTAATGCCAATTGATTGAAATACGTTTCTTTTCACTCAAATAATGCTTTAAATACAAAAAAGACCAAAAAAAAAAATTCTAAAAATTTTGAAAATTTTCCCTTACTCCCCCCTTAGCTTTTTTTGAGTAATTTTGCAAAAAAAAAAAATAAAATTGATTTTTTTTAATGCCAATTGATTGAAATACGTTTCTTTTCACTCAAATAATGCTTTAAATACAAAAAAGACCAAAAAAAAAATTCTAAAAATTTTGAAAATTTTCCCTTACTCCCCCCTTAGCTTTTTTGAGTAATTTTGCAAAAAAAAAAAAATAAATTGATTTTTTTTAATGCCAATTGATTGAAATACGTTTCTTTTCACTCAAATAATGCTTTAAATACAAAAAAGACCAAAAAAAAAAATTCTAAAAATTTTGAAAATTTTCCCTTACTCCCCCCTTAGCTTTTTTGAGTAATTTTGCAAAAAAAATAAATTGATTTTTTTTAATGCCAATTGATTGAAATACGTTTCTTTTCACTCAAATAATGCTTTAAATACAAAAAAGACCAAAAAAAAAATTCTAAAAATTTTGAAAATTTTCCCTTACTCCCCCCTTAGCCTTTTTTGAGTAATTTTGCAAAAAAAAAAATAAATTGATTTTTTTTAATGCCAATTGATTGAAATACGTTTCTTTTCACTCAAATAATGCTTTAAATACAAAAAAGACCAAAAAAAAAATTCTAAAAATTTTGAAAATTTTCCCTTACTCCCCCGTTAGCTTTTTTTGAGTAATTTTGCAAAAAAAATAAATTGATTTTTTTTAATGCCAATTGATTGAAATACGTTTCTTTTCACTCAATTAATGCTTTAAATACAAAAAAGACCAAAGAAAAAAAAATTCTAAAAATTTTGAAAATTTTCCCTTACTCCCCCCTTAGCTTTTTTTGAGTAATTTTGCAAAAAAAAAAAAAATAAATTGATTTTTTTTAATGCCAATTGATTGAAATACGTTTCTTTTCACTCAAATAATGCTTTAAATACAAAAAAAGACCAAAAAAAAAATTCTAAAAATTTTGAAAATTTTCCCTTACTCCCCTCTTAGCTTTTTTTGAGTAATTTTGCAAAAAAAAAAATAAATTGATTTTTTTTAATGCCAATTAATTGAAATACGTTTCTTTTCGCTCAAATAATGCTTTAAATACAAAAAAGACCACAAAAAAAAAATTCTAAAAATTTTGAAAATTTTCCCTTACTCCCCCCTTAGCTTGTTTTGAGTAATTTTGCAAAAAAAAAAATAAATTGATTTTTTTTAATGCCAATTGATTGAAATACGTTTCTTTTCACTCAAATAATGCTTTAAATACAAAAAAGACAAAAAAAAAAATTCTAAAAATTTTGAAAATTTTCCCTTACTCCCCCCTTAGCTTTTTTTGAGTAATTTTGCAAAAAAAAAATAAATTGATTTTTTTTAATGCCAATTGATTGAAATACGTTTCTTTTCACTCAAATAATGCTTTAAATACAAAAAAGACAAAAAAAAAAATTCTAAAAATTTTGAAAATTTTCCCTTACTCCCCCCTTAGCTTTTTTTGAGTAATTTTGCAAAAAAAAATAAATTGATTTTTTTTAATGCCAATTGATTGAAATACGTTTCTTTTCACTCAAATAATGCTTTAAATACAAATAAGACCAAAAAAAAAATTCTAAAAATTTTGAAAATTTTCCCTTACTCCCCCCTTAGCTTTTTTTGAGTAATTTTGCAAAAAACAATAAATTGATTTTTTTAATGCCAATTGATTGAAATACGTTTCTTTTCACTCAAATAATGCTTTAAATACAAAAAAGACCAAAAAAAAATATTCTAAAAATTTTGAAAATTTTCCCCTACTCCCCCCTTAGCTTTTTTTGAGTAATTTTGCAAAAAAAAATAAATTGATTTTTTTTAATGCCAATTGATTGAAATACGTTTCTTTTCACTCAAATAATGCTTTAAATACAAAAAAGACCAAAAAAAAAACATTCTAAAAATTTTGGAAATTTTCCCTTACTCCCCCCTTAGCTTTTTTTGAGTAATTTTGCAAAAAAAAAATAAATTGATTTTTTTTAATGCCAATTGATTGAAATACGTTTCTTTTCACTCAAATAATGCTTTAAATACAAAAAAGACCAAAAAAAAAAATTCTAAAAATTTTGAAAATTTTCCCTTACTCCCCCCTTAGCTTTTTTTGAGTAATTTTGCAAAAAAAAATAAATTGATTTTTTTTAATGCCAATTGATTGAAATACGTTTCTTTTCACTCAAATAATGCTTTAAATACAAAAAAGACCAAAAAAAAATTCTAAAAATTTTGAAAATTTTCCCTTACTCCCCCCTTAGCTTTTTTTGAGTAATTTTGCAAAAAAAAAATAAATTGATTTTTTTTAATGCCAATTGATTGAAATACGTTTCTTTTCACTCAAATAATGCTTTAAATACAAAAAAGACCAAAAAAAAAAATTCTAAAAATTTTGAAAATTTTCCCTTACCCCCCCTTAGCTTTTTTTGAGTAATTTTGCAAAAAAAAAAATAAATTGATTTTTTTTAATGCCAATTGATTGAAATACGTTTCTTTTCACTCAAATAATGCTTTAAATACAAAAAAGACCAAAAAAAAAATTCTAAAAATTTTGAAAATTTTCCCTTACTCCCCCCTTAGCTTTTTTTGAGTAATTTTGCAAAAAAAAATAAATTGATTTTTTTTAATGCCAATTGATTGAAACACGTTTCTTTTCTCACAAATAACGCATTAAATACAAAAAAGACCAAGAAAAAAATTCTAAAAATTTTGAAAATTTTCCCCTACTCCCCCCTTAGCTTTTTTTGAGTAATTTTGCAAAAAAAAATAAATTGATTTTTTTAATGCCAATTGATTGAAATACGTTTCTTTTCACTCAAATAATGCTTTAAATACAAAAAAGACCAAAAAAAAAATTCTAAAAATTTTGAAAATTTTCCCTTACTCCCCCCTTAGCTTTTTTTGAGTAATTTTGCAAAAAAAAATAAATTGATTTTTTTTAATGCCAATTGATTGAAATACGTTTCTTTTCACTCAAATAATGCTTTTAATACAAAAAAGACCAAAAAAAAAAATTCTAAAAATTTTGAAAATTTTCCCTTACTCCCCCCTCAGCTTTTTTTGAGTAATTTTGCAAAAAAAAAATAAATTGATTTTTTTTAATGAGAATTGATTGAAATACGTTTCTTTTCACTCAAATAATGCTTTAAATACAAAAAAGACAAAAAAAAAAAATTCTAAAAATTTTGAAAATTTTCCCTTACTCCCCCCTTAGCTTTTTTTGAGTAATTTTGCAAAAAAAATAAATTGATTTTTTTTAATGCCAATTGATTGAAATACGTTCTTTTCACTCAAATAATGCTTTAAATACAAAAAAGACCAAAAAAAAAAATTCTAAAAATTTTGAAAGTTTTCCCTTACTCCCCCCTTAGCTTTTTTTGAGTAATTTTGCAAAAAAAAAAAATAAATTGATTTTTTTTAATGCCAATTGATTGAAATACGTTTCTTTTCACTCAAATAATGCTTTAAATACAAAAAAGACCAAAAAAAAAATTCTAAAAATTTTGAAAATTTTCCCTTACTCCCCCCTTAGCTTTTTTTGAGTAATTTTGCAAAAAAAAATAAATTGATTTTTTTTAATGCCAATTGATTGAAATACGTTTCTTTTCACTCAAATAATGCTTTAAATACAAAAACGACCAAAAAAAAAAATTCTAAAAATTTTGAAAATTTTCCCTTACTCCCCCGTTAGCTTTTTTTGAGTAATTTTGCAAAAAAATAAATTGATTTTTTTTAATGCCAATTGATTGAAATACGTTTCTTTTCACTCAAATAATGCTTTAAATACAAAAAAGACCAAAAAAAAAAAAATCTAAAAATTTTGAAAATTTTCCCTTACTCCCCCCTTAGCTTTTTTTGAGTAATTTTGCAAAAAAAAAAAATAAATTGATTTTTTTTAATGCCAATTGATTGAAATACGTTTCTTTTCACTCAAATAATGCTTTAAATACAAAAAAGACCAAAAAAAAAAATTCTAAAAATTTTGAAAATTTTCCCTTACTCCCCCCTTAGGTTTTTTTGAGTAATTTTGCAAAAAAAAAATAAATTGATTTTTTTTAATGCCAATTGATTGAAATACGTTTCTTTTCACTCAAATAATGCTTTAAATACAAAAAAGACCAAAAAAAAAAATTCTAAAAATTTTGAAAATTTTCCCTTATTCCCCCCTTAGCTTTTTTTGAGTAATTTTGCAAAAAAAAATAAATTGATTTTTTTTAATGCCAATTGATTGAAATACGTTTCTTTTCACTCAAATAATGCTTTAAATACAAAAAAGGCCAAAAAAAAAAATTCTAAAAATTTTGAAAATTTTCCCTTACTCCCCCCTTAGCTTTTTTTGAGTAATTTTGCAAAAAAAAAAATAAATTGATTTTTTTTAATGCCCATTGATTGAAATACGTTTCTTTTCACTCAAATAATGCTTTAAATACAAAAAAGACCAAAAAAAAAATTCTAAAAATTTTGAAAATTTTCCCTTACTCCCCCCTTAGCTTTTTTTTGAGTAATTTTGCAAAAAAAAAAATTGATTTTTTTTAATGCCAATTGATTGAAATACGTTTCTTTTCACTCAAATAATGCTTTAAATACAAAAAAGACCAAAAAAAAATTCTAAAAATTTTGAAAATTTTCCCTTACTCCCCCCTTAGCTTTTTTTGAGTAATTTTGCAAAAAAAAAAATAAATTGATTTTTTTTAATGCCAATTGATTGAAATACGTTTCTTTTCACTCAAATAATGCTTTAAATACAAAAAAGACCAAAAAAAAAATTCTAAAAATTTTGAAAATTTTCCCTTACTCCCCCCTTAGCTTTTTTTGAGTAATTTTGCAAAAAAAAATAAATTGATTTTTTTTAATGCCAATTAATTCCCGACATAACATCCATTTCTTCGACATATCCTTGTCTTAAAAAGGTTGTCATGCAACTCGCATACAACCCGGACACCACCTCAACATAAACGCCCGAGCACTACGACGGATGTTAGTTGAGAGGCTTCCTGAATGCCGTATAGAGCAGGAATTCCCAAAACTAAGCTGGCGAATAGTTTGGGCCAACATCAGCTCTCGGCGGCTTTCATCGGCACAGAGATCCGTTTTGTACCTGTTGGTCCACAACAAGATAGCTCATGGAGAGCTCATGGCGAGGATGAACCGAGGTTCATCAGCTTGCACAGAGTGTTCCCAGGTGGATACACTGGAACACAAATTCACGTTGTGTTCCAGAGTGTCATCGGCCTGGAATACTCTGCTGCAAGCAATCCAACACGTCGATCCCGCCCTTACTCCTACATTCCTGTCCCTCCGCTTCCCTGTACTAACGAATATTAGTAAAAGTAAGCGGATCCAAATCCTAAGTTTGTTTGCAAACTACATCATCCACATTATTGGAAACAATAATGCTGTGATAGATGAAGAAGTCCTTAAATGTTCATTGTAACCTGTGTTTTTGTTTTTTTCCCCTTCTTCTTTGTTCCACCTATTTCTATTGTAAGCTAGTACATAAGTTACATTTTCTCTTTCTTTTCTTTTTTAATAAACATTTTTACAAAAAAAAATTGATTGAAATACGTTTCTTTTCACACAAATAATGCATTAAATACAAAAAAGACCAAAAAAAAAAAATTATAAAAATTTTGAAAATTTTCCCCTACTCCCCCCTTAGCTTTTTTTGAGTAATTTTGCAAAAAAAAAATAAATTGATTTTTTTTAATGCCAATTGATTGAAATACGTTTCTTTTCACTCAAATAATGCTTTAAATACAAAAAAGACCAAAAAAAAAATTCTAAAAATTTTGAAAATTTTCCCCTACTCCCCCCTTAGCTTTTTTTGAGTAATTTTGCAAAAAAAAAATAAATTGATTTTTTTTAATGCCAATTGATTGAAATACGTTTCTTTTCACTCAAATAATGCTTTAAATACAAAAAAGACCAAAAAAAAAATTCTAAAAATTTTGAAAATTTTCCCTTACCCCCCCCTTAGCTTTTTTTGAGTAATTTTGCAAAAAAAAAATAAATTGATTTTTTTTAATGCCAATTGATTGAAATACGTTTCTTTTCACTCAAATAATGCTTTAAATACAAAAAAGACCAAAAAAAAAATTCTAAAAATTTTGAAAATTTTCCCTTACTCCCCCCTTAGCTTTTTTAAATAATTTTGCAAAAAAAAAAATAAATTGATTTTTTTTAATGCCAATTGATTGAAATACGTTTCTTTTCACTCAAATAATGCTTTAAATACAAAAAAGACCAAAAAAAAAATTCTAAAAATTTTGAAAATTTTCCCCTACTCCCCCCTTAGCTTTTTTTGAGTAATTTTGCAAAAAAAAAAAATAAATTGATTTTTTTTAATGCCAATTGATTGAAATACGTTTCTTTTCACTCAAATAATGCTTTAAATACAAAAAAGACCAAAAAAAAAATTCTAAAAATTTTGAAAATTTTCCCCTACTCCCCCCTTAGCTTTTTTTGAGTAATTTTGCAAAAAAAAATAAATTGATTTTTGTTAATGCCAATTGATTGAAATACGTTTCTTTTCACTCAAATAATGCTTTAAATACAAAAAAGACCAAAAAAAAAATTCTAAAAATTTTGAAAATTTTCCCTTACCCCCCCCCTTAGCTTTTTTTGAGTAATTTTGCAAAAAAAAAATAAATTGATTTTTTTTAATGCCAATTGATTGAAATACGTTTCTTTTCACTCAAATAATGCTTTAAATACAAAAAAGACCAAAAAAAAAATTCTAAAAATTTTGAAAATTTTCCCCTACTCCCCCCTTAGCTTTTTTTGAGTAATTTTGCAAAAAAAAATAAATTGATTTTTTTTAATGCCAATTGATTGAAATACGTTTCTTTTCACTCAAATAATGCTTTAAATACAAAAAAGGCCAAAAAAAAAAATTCTAAAAATTTTGAAAATTTTCCCCTACTCCTCCCTTAGCTTTTTTTGAGTAATTTTGCAAAAAAAAAATAAATTGATTTTTTTTAATGCCAATTGATTGAAATACGTTTCTTTTCGCTCAAATAATGCTTTAAATACAAAAAAGACCAAAAAAAAAAATTCTAAAAATTTTGAAAATTTTCCCCTACTCCCCCCTTAGCTTTTTTGAGTAATTTTGCAATAAAAAAATAAATTGATTTTTTTTAATGCCAATTGATTGAAATACGTTTCTTTTCACTCAAATAATGCTTTAAATACAAAAAAGACCAAAAAAAAAAAATCTAAAAATTTTGAAAATTTTCCCTTACTCCCCCCTTAGCTTTTTTTGAGTAATTTTGCAAAAAAAAATAAATTGATTTTTTTTAATGCCAATTGATTGAAATACGTTTCTTTTCACTCAAATAATGCTTTAAATACAAAAAAGACCAAAAAAAAAATTCTAAAAATTTTGAAAATTTTCCCTTACTCCCCCCTTAGCTTTTTTTGAGTAATTTTGCAAAAAAAAATAAATTGATTTTTTTTAATGCCAATTGATTGAAATACGTTTCTTTTCACTCAAATAATGCTTTAAATACAAAAAAGACCAAAAAAAAATTCTAAAAATTTTGAAAATTTTCCCTTACTCCCCCCTTAGCTTTTTTTTGAGTAATTTTGCAAAAAAAAAATAAATTGATTTTTTTTAATGCCAATTGATTGAAATACGTTTCTTTTCACTCAAATAATGCTTTAAATACAAAAAAGACCAAAAAAAAAACATTCTAAAAATTTTGAAAATTTTCCCTTACTCCCCCATTAGCTTTTTTTGAGTAATTTTGCAAAAAAAAAATAAATTGATTTTTTTTAATGCCAATTGATTGAAATACGTTTCTTTTCACTCAAATAATGCTTTAAATACAAAAAAGACCAAAAAAAAAAATTCTAAAAATTTTGAAAATTTTCCCTTACTCCCCCCTTAGCTTTTTTTGAGTAATTTTGCAAAAAAAAAATAAATTGATTTTTTTTAATGCCCATTGATTGAAATACGTTTCTTTTCACTCAAATAATGCTTTAAATACAAAAAAGACCAAAAAAAAAAATCTAAAAATTTTGAAAATTTTCCCTTACTCCCCCCTTAGCTTTTTTTGAGTAATTTTGCAAAAAAAAAAATAAATTGATTTTTTTTAATGCCAATTGATTGAAATACGTTTCTTTTCACTCAAATAATGCTTTAAATACAAAAAAGACCAAAAAAAAATTCTAAAAATTTTGAAAATTTTCCCTTACTCCCCCCTTAGCTTTTTTTGAGTAATTTTGCAAAAAAAAAAAATTGATTTTTTTTAATGCCAATTGATTGAAATACGTTTCTTTTCACTCAAATAATGCTTTAAATACAAAAAAGACCAAAAAAAAAAATTCTAAAAATTTTGAAAATTTTCCCTTACTCCCCCCTTAGCTTTTTTTGAGTAATTTTGCAAAAAAAAAATAAATTGATTTTTTTTAATGCCAATTGATTGAAATACGTTTCTTTTCACTCAAATAATGCTTTAAATACAAAAAAGACCAAAAAAAAAATTCTAAAAATTTTGAAAATTTTCCCTTACTCCCCCCTTAGCTTTTTTTGAGTAATTTTGCAAAAAAAATAAATTGATTTTTTTAATGCCAATTAATTTCCGACATAACATCCATTTCTTCGACATATCCTTGTCTTAAAAAGGTTGTCATGCAACTCGCATACATCCCGGACACCATTCCCAACATAAACGCCCGAGCACTACGACGGATGTTAGTTGAGAGGCTTCCTGAATGCCGTATAGAGCAGGAATTCCCAAAACTAAGCTGGCGAATAGTTTGGGCCAACATCAGCTCTCGGCGGCTTTCATCGGCACAGAGATCCGTTTTGTACCTGTTGGTCCACAACAAGATAGCTCATGGAGAGCTCATGGCGAGGATGAACCGAGGTTCATCAGCTTGCACAGAGTGTTCCCAGGTGGATACACTGGAACACAAATTCACGTTGTGTTCCAGAGTGTCATCGGCCTGGAATACTCTGCTGCAAGCAATCCAACACGTCGATCCCGCCCTTACTCCTACATTCCTGTCCCTCCGCTTCCCTGTACTAACGAATATTAGTAAAAGTAAGCGGATCCAAATCCTAAGTTTGTTTGCAAACTACATCATCCACATTATTGGAAACAATAATGCTGTGATAGATGAAGAAGTCCTTAAATGTTCATTGTAACCTGTGTTTTTGTTTTTTTCCCCTTCTTCTTTGTTCCACCTATTTCAATTGTAAGCTAGTATATAAGTTACATTTTCTCTTTCTTTTCTTTTTTAATAAACATTTTTACAAAAAAAAAAAAATTGATTGAAATACGTTTCTTTTCACACAAATAATGCATTAAATACAAAAAAGACCAAAAAAAAAATTCTAAAAATTTTAAAAATTTTCCCTTACTCCCCCCTTAGCTTTTTTGAGTAATTTTGCAAAAAAAAAAATAAATTGATTTTTTTTAATGCCAATTGATTGAAATACGTTTCTTTTCACTCAAATAATGCTTTAAATACAAAAAAGACCAAAAAAAAATTCTTAAAAATTTTGAAAATTTTCCCTTACTCCCCCCTTAGCTTTTTTTGAGTAATTTTGCAAAAAAAAAAAATAAATTGATTTTTTTTAATGCCAATTGATTGAAATACGTTTCTTTTCACTCAAATAATGCTTTAAATACAAAAAAGACCAAAAAAAAAATTCTAAAAATTTTGAAAATTTTCCCTTACTCCCCCCTTAGCTTTTTTTGAGTAATTTTGCAAAAAAAAAACTAAATTGATTTTTTTTAATGCCAATTGATTGAAATACGTTTCTTTTCACTCAAATAATGCTTTAAATACAAAAAGACCAAAAAAAAAAATTCTAAAAATTTTGAAAATTTTCCCTTACTCCCCCCTTAGCTTTTTTTGAGTAATTTTGCAAAAAAAAAATAAATTGATTTTTTTTAATGCCAATTGATTGAAATACGTTTCTTTTCACTCAAATAATGCTTTAAATACAAAAAAGACCAAAAAAAAAATTCTAAAAATTTTGAAAATTTTCCCTTACTCCCCCCTTAGCTTTTTTTGAGTAATTTTGCAAAAAAAAATAAATTGATTTTTTTTAATGCCAATTGATTGAAATACGTTTCTTTTCACTCAAATAATGCTTTAAATACAAAAAAGACAAAAAAAAATTCTAAAAATTTTGAAAATTTTCCCCTACTCCCCCCTTAGCTTTTTTTGAGTAATTTTGCAAAAAAAAAATAAATTGATTTTTTTTAATGCCAATTGATTGAAATACGTTTCTTTTCACTCAAATAATGCTTTAAATACAAAAAAGACCAAAAAAACAATTCTAAAAATTTTGAAAATTTTCCCCTACTCCCCCCTTAGCTTTTTTTGAGTAATTTTGCAAAAAAAAAATAAATTGATTTTTTTTAATGCCAATTGATTGAAATACGTTTCTTTTCACTCAAATAATGCTTTAAATACAAAAAAGACCAAAAAAAAAAAAATTCTAAAAATTTTGAAAATTTTCCCTTACTCCCCCCTTAGCTTTTTTTGAGTAATTTTGCAAAAAAAAAATAAATTGATTTTTTTTAATGCCAATTGATTGAAATACGTTTCTTTTCACTCAAATAATGCTTTAAATACAAAAAGACCAAAAAAAAAAATTCTAAAAATTTTGAAAATTTTCCCTTACTCCCCCCTTAGCTTTTTTTGAGTAATTTTGCAAAAAAAAAATAAATTGATTTTTTTTAATGCCAATTGATTGAAATACGTTTCTTTTCACTCAAATAATGCTTTAAATACAAAAAAGACCAAAAAAAAAATTCTAAAAATTTTGAAAATTTTCCCTTACTCCCCCCTTAGCTTTTTTTGAGTAATTTTGCAAAAAAAAATAAATTGATTTTTTTTAATGCCAATTGATTGAAATACGTTTCTTTTCACTCAAATAATGCTTTAAATACAAAAAAGACAAAAAAAAAATTCTAAAAATTTTGAAAATTTTCCCCTACTCCCCCCTTAGCTTTTTTTGAGTAATTTTGCAAAAAAAAAATAAATTGATTTTTTTTAATGCCAATTGATTGAAATACGTTTCTTTTCACTCAAATAATGCTTTAAATACAAAAAAGACCAAAAAAACAATTCTAAAAATTTTGAAAATTTTCCCCTACTCCCCCCTTAGCTTTTTTTGAGTAATTTTGCAAAAAAAAAATAAATTGATTTTTTTTAATGCCAATTGATTGAAATACGTTTCTTTTCACTCAAATAATGCTTTAAATACAAAAAAGACCAAAAAAAAAAAAAATTCTAAAAATTTTGAAAATTTTCCCTTACTCCCCCCTTAGCTTTTTTTGAGTAATTTTGCAAAAAAAAAAAATAAATTGATTTTTTTTAATGCCAATTGATTGAAATACGTTTCTTTTCACTCAAATAATGCTTTAAATACAAAAAAGACCAAAAAAAAAAATTCTAAAAATTTTGAAAATTTTCCCCTACTCCCCCCTTAGCTTTTTTTTGAGTAATTTTGCAAAAAAAAAAAATAAATTGATTTTTTTTAATGCCAATTGATTGAAATACGTTTCTTTTCACTCAAATAATGCTTTAAATACAAAAAAGACAAAAAAAAAATTCTAAAAATTTTGAAAATTTTCCCTTACTTCCCCCTTAGCTTTTTTTGAGTAATTTTGCAAAAAAAAAACTAAATTGATTTTTTTTAATGCCAATTGATTGAAATACGTTTCTTTTCACTCAAATAATGCTGTGAGAAACCTCACGAAACCAGTCGTGCGAGATTGTTCCTTTCGCAAAATCTTTCCGAATTCCTTTTAATACGTGTAACGCGCGCGATGATCGGTTAGCTACTGTGTATTCATTTGTCCTTAAATTCATTTTACATCGAGTTCATTTCGTAATCCTATTAGTTCATTTAAGATTGCCCTAGCTCGGTTGTCATAGTTATTCATCTAGTGCAGTTTTTACCTAAGGTCTATATTGCATGTAAATATCCGTGAAATATTTCAACTTAATTTTAATTAATTCAGATAAATCTCAACATTCCGGCCACCAAAGAAAGTATTTCTTTAACTAATCTACGAAGTTCAATATTGGTTTATCTGTAATGATTACATGCAATTCACTGCTCTAAACCTATCATGTGTGATCTCATGCCAAGTGAAGTGTATGTGTATGTGTATGTGTATGACACTTGTTTTGTTTATGACATTTGATCGAAACCGAATGATCCCTCGTGGCTACTTATCTTCAAAAAGATCTGGATTCGGAAGAATAGCTAATCTAGCTGCTGCACGTACTATTTCCTTTCCTGCACCTGTTCTCAAAGTGACAACTCGAACCGTATTATCTCTCCCTGGGTGTAATTTCGTTATTCTGCCCATTGGCCATAAGGTAGGTGGTGTGTTGTCTTCCTTGATAATAACTAGTTGTCCCTCTTTCAGATCTACCGGTTTTGATGAAATATGCTTTGCACGGGCCTGTAGCTGTTGCAAATATTCTGGGTACCACCGTGCCCATATACACTGAAGGTGTTTTTGAACGAGTTCGTATTCTTTCAACCGATTTGACGGAGTGTTTGTACAATCAACCTTTGGTGGTGCTAACATGTTTGACCCTACTAAGAAATGACCCGGTGTCAACGGTTCCATATCAGTGGGTTCGCTCGATAACGGAACTAATGGTCGAGAATTAAGACATTGCTCAACCTGGGCCAACAATGTCAACCAGCCTTCTTGGGTGAGGCTCGCCGTTCCAATCGTCCGTATAATGTGATGTTTTGCGGACCGTACCGCAGCCTCCCATAGTCCACCGAAATGAGGCGCCCGTGGCGGAATGAACTTCCACCGGATTTCGTTGATCGCACACCAATTGAAAATTTCCGCCCGTTCCGTGTTCCTGCACTTCAGCATCTGGTACAGACGATGCAGCTCGTGTGCAGCCCCCTTAAATGTAGTCGCGTTGTCGGAGTGAATTTCCGTAACCAGACCTCTGCGAGCGATGAATCGTCGTAGTGCGGCTAAAAATGCAAAAGTGGTTAGATCGTTGACCAATTCTATGTGCACCGCTCTCGTCGAAAAGCATACGAAGATCGCGATGTATGCTTTGGTTGCGCTTCGATTGCGGATGGCTGACTTGATCATTACGGGTCCGCAATAATCAACCCCGCACACTGCAAACGGCCTTGTCGGTGACACTCTAGATGTAGGCAAATCGGCGGCAGCTTGTCTCACCAACGAAGGTTTGCTCTTGAAACACCTGTGGCATCGATGGAAAATAGACTTCACTAAAGTGCGGCCTCCAATTATCTAAAATCGCTGACGAAGTGAAGCTAGCAGAAGTTGCGGTCCAGCATGCAACAGTTTGCGATGATACCAACAAACCAGTAATGATGCGAGCGGGTGTTTCGAAGATAGCACAATCGGATGTTTCGTGGCGTCTGTAATCTGCGCGTTCCGAAGCCGGCCACCAACACGCAAGATTCCATCATGATCAATGAATGGTGACAACCATTTTAGCCGTGAGTGTCGTGGTATCTCGTTACCACTCCATATCGCATGAAGATCCTCCGGAAACGAATCTTGTTGCGCAAGTTTACACAAGCACATCTCAGCGCGATGTAGTTCATCCTTGGAGAGTGCTGAGATCAATGCGATAAGTTCTGCAACTGTTGTATTTTTTCTGCTAACTGCTGTTACCGAAGATACGCTATCCTTTAAGCATCGAAGATAGCGCAAGACGTAGGCCGTCGTTCGAAGAAGTTTCAGGTAGCCAGAAAACCGTGCGAAATATTTGCTGCCAAAATCGTTCGTTGTAGATGTTGCAGCAACCAATTGTGTAGCTCTCTCCTCGTCATTGCAAACGATTTCTTCTGTGGTAGGGTTATGTGGCCAATCTGCCTCCTTGCTACTTAACCAATGTGGCCCATGCCACCAGCGATGAGAAGATAGTAGCTTGTCTGGAAGCAGCCCACGGGATATATCATCTGCTGGATTGTCCACCCCAGGAACATGTCTCCAGCATTTGATCCGAGTTTCCTGTTGGATCTGTGCCACTCTGTTGGCGACAAATGGCTTCCAGCGACGTGGAGGTGACTTTAGCCAATATAACACCGTCATCGAATGAGTCCAACAGAAGATGATGATGGGAGTGTTGAGTGACGTACTGATTCTCTTAACCAATTGTATGGCTAATCGTGCAGCGCAGAGCTCGAGTCTGGCGATCGAGTGAGTGTTAGTTAGTGATACAACCTTTGACTTTGCGGTCAACAGGTTCACAGAAATCCCGTGATGATTTTCTGCTCGGAAATAGCAACATGCTCCGTATGCTGCTTGAGAGGCATCCGCGAAGACATGTAATTGGGTGGTAGTTGCATTTTGAAGTGATACGAACCGTGGAATGTGCAACTCACGAAGAGAATGTAGCGATGAGTGAAACCTGTTCCACTCTTGTTGTAGATGCAATGGTAGCTCACTGTCCCAATCCAGTGCAACACCATTTTCCTTAAGCGACCATAACTGCTGCATAAATAGTTTGGCAATAACTATCGTTGGGCCGAGTACTCCGAGGATATCGAATATTCTAGCGATATACGATAAAACCAAGCGCTTTGTCAACACTGATGCGGAAGGAGGTAGTTCGATGCGAAACCGAATTACGTCTGCTGCTGGCTCCCAGATCAATCCCAAAGTGGACACAAATTGCGATTTGTTCCATTCATGGCATGTTTGCAATGCCAAATCCTCCTGAGGGATTCCGTGAAGCGCCTTAGGATTGTTCGATGCCCACTTTTTCAGCGCGAACCCAGCTGACTGCAACATGGATGAGATTTGTTTCTGCATCTCGATCGCGTCTGATATCTCATCTGTCCCCGTCAACAGATCATCAACGTAGAAATCTCGAAGCACCGGAACGACTGCTCGAGGATACTGTTCCTGATGATCGTATGCAATTTGCTTCAATGTCCGTGTGGCTAAGAATGGCGCAGATGCGGTACCATACGTTACGGTTTGTAACTCGAAGGTTGCTATTGGTTCTGACGGATCCTTTCTGTACCGAATTCGAAGAAAGTTTTTATCTGGAGGGTGATGTCGGATTTGACGGTACATCTTTTCAACGTCAGCTGTGAGTGCAATAGCATGTGACCGAAATCGAAGCATAATAGTGTACAGATCTTGCTGAACGACAGGTCCAACCAGCAGGGAATCGTTTAAGGAATAACCTGACGTCGTCTTACACGAAGCATCGAATACTACACGAACCTTTGTCGATGTGCTGGATTCTTTTACAACAGCATGGTGCGGTAGGTAGTAATGTGGACATGATTCATCAATCGGCTCCTCGAGCCTTCTCATGTGTCCCAAATTTTCATACTCTCGCATGAATGACGAATATGCTTCCCTCATTTCAGGATTAGCCTTCAGTCGCCGTTCCACCGCTAGCAAACGACGATCTGCTATCTGTCTTGAGGCTCCTAAAATGATATTGGGATTAGACTTGTGTGGCAAGCTAACGACATACCTTCCTGAACCATCCCGAGTTGTATTAGCGATGAAATGATTTTCACAGATGTCTTCTTCCACAGATAGAGCGGGTTCATCGGAGATGGTTTCGCTCTCCCAGAAACGTGTCATGATTGCCTCCAAAGGACATTCGCTCGTTGCAACATGACATACACGTGGAGCTGGTGATGACTGCACTGTATTTCCGGAAACAGCCCATCCAAATCGGGTCTCCACTAGCCACGGCTTGCCTGCGCCTAATGATCGCTTACGTCCAGTATGAACCTCCCAGAATGGATCACTGCCGATGATGAGATCCACCTTACCAGGAACGTGATAAGTGGGATCAGCGAGGGTCACGTTCGGCATATCCCATGAAGAAACGTCTACCGGTTTGGTAGGTAGGCTGTGGTAGGTAGGTGTGTCAAGGATGAAAAACTCCATCGGTGTGGTGAAGTGTAGGTCCTTAGATCGAACACTAGCGGTGATTGAACCTTTCACCTGCTGCCTTGCTGACCCGATGCCAGTAACGCACACATTCACCTTCGTACGAGGGGTGAGGAGTTTCTGAGCCAATGATTCCGATATAAAGTTTAACATCGATCCCGAATCAAGAAGCGCTCTAGCCTCGTGCTTAACTCCATAATCGTCTACGATGTAAACCATTGCCGTCTCGAGAAACACCATTTCATCGTCGGATTGAGCCGCCAGAGTAACTTTCGGTTGAACAGTTACGGATGAATGAGAAGCGTGATGAAGTAGGCTATGATGACGTTCACGGCATGATCGGCACGAGTAGTCTGATCTACAAGATTTCACTTGGTGTGAGCTGCTGAGGCAATTCCAACATAGACCTTTTGTTTTGACAATGTCACGTCGTTGTTGTATCTCCTTGTTGATGAATTCCGGACAATTGCGTAGTAGATGAGGTTCCGGACACTGCAACGGACATCTCTGTAGTTGTGGTGAAGTAGAGATGGATGCGTTCTTCTGCATTGCAGCTGCGCTCGTGATCGACTTCCGTGATGCAGGAAGACGATGTGCGCCGGCCACCTTGGTCGGTGCAATCTTTGCGCATGCAAAGCTCTTACTCGATTTCAATATTTGAACACGATCCTGCAGGAATTCAATCAGCTCACTGTACTTATCCCTTTTAAACTGCACGGAGTGTTTTTCCCACGCTAAGATGGTTTCGTTGTCCATCTTCATTAGAAGCATGTTGGACAGAGGTGTGTCCCACGAATCGACTGGTTCTTGTAGTTTCACCAATCCATTCACATGCCGCGTGAATTCATCCACCAACGATGTCAAACCGTCGACACTTTCTGCTTCTATTCCCGGAAGGAAATGAAGCTTCCGCCAATAATCGCGAATCAGCATCCGTGTATTGTCGTAACGCTTAAGAAGTGACGCCCACGTCACAGCGTAGTTCTCGGTAGTCAAAGCCACATGTTCAAAGGGCACCGCTGCGTCGCCCTTCAACGAAGAAAGCAAATATTGTAGTTTTGCAATGTGTGGTAAGTCGGGTGAAGCGTCGATCATAGCGACAAAACGATCGCGGAATGACAACCACTTTGTTGAATCCCCATCGAACGTCGGCAGTTCGATTTTTGGCAACCGAAGATTGGGTGCGTTTGGCCGTCCAAACGCAAGCGTTGAATTTGCCAAAAGAGTGGATTCGTTTAGCGGGTTGGCGTCCTTCCGTTGGTTCTCTCTGAGAAATGATTTCAGCCGCCGGCACCGTTCTTCCATATCGATCCTGTCGTTGATACAGGATTGTATCGCCTCACTGCTGTCGTCGCATTCCTCCAGTTTCGCCACTGCGGTGAAAAACTCCTGCTTGTACTGCTCCAGCCCCTCCAAAGCCTCCGGAATTTGGCTTGCATCGTCGCTGCTGAACGCCTGTGTAAACCGCTCCAGCGATTTAATGTTCTCCAACGCGATTAGTTTTTGATGCTGGGCAGTTTTGATCTTTTTGTCCATTTTAGGCACTTTCACTGACTGATGATTCATGAAAAATAACTACGACCGAAAAGGACCGAAAAACACGATGACACAAATTTGAACGATGGCGCAATTTCGACCGTTGCCCTTTCTGTAGGGCGAATGAACTTTCACGCGCGAATTCGGAATGGCGCGTAAGATGATTTGCACCTTGCTCGTGATGCGGAGCGTACCGAATATACTTATGCTCTTGATGCAGAGCGAAGAAAGAAACAATTCACACACTAATCCGTATCTATCCGGTTCGAAGGACCAAAAATGTGAGAAACCTCACGAAACCAGTCGTGCGAGATTGTTCCTTTCGCAAAATCTTTCCGAATTCCTTTTAATACGTGTAACGCGCGCGATGATCGGTTAGCTACTGTGTATTCATTTGTCCTTAAATTCATTTTACATCGAGTTCATTTCGTAATCCTATTAGTTCATTTAAGATTGCCCTAGCTCGGTTGTCATAGTTATTCATCTAGTGCAGTTTTTACCTAAGGTCTATATTGCATGTAAATATCCGTGAAATATTTCAACTTAATTTTAATTAATTCAGATAAATCTCAACAAATGCTTTAAATACAAAAAGACCAAAAAAAAAAATTCTAAAAATTTTGAAAATTTTCCCTTACTCCCCCCTTAGCTTTTTTGAGTAATTTTGCAAAAAAAAAATAAATTGATTTTTTTTAATGCCAATTGATTGAAATACGTTTCTTTTCACTCAAATAATGCTTTAAATACAAAAAAGACCAAAAAAAAATTCCAAAAATTTTGAAAATTTTCCCTTACTCCCGCCTTAGCTTTTTTTGAGTAATTTTGCAAAAAAAAAAAAAAATTGATTTTTTTTAATGCCAATTGATTGAAATACGTTTCTTTTCACTCAAATAATGCTTTAAATACAAAAAAGACCAAAAAAAAAAATTCTAAAAATTTTGAAAATTTTCCCCTACTCCCCCCTTAGCTTTTTTTGAGTAATTTTGCAAAAAAAAAATAAATTGATTTTTTTTAATGCCAATTGATTGAAATACGTTTCTTTTCACTCAAATAATGCTTTAAATACAAAAAAGACCAAAAAAAAAATTCTAAAAATTTTGAAAATTTTCCCCTACTCCCCCCTTAGCTTTTTTTGAGTAATTTTGCAAAAAAAAAAATAAATTGATTTTTTTTAATGCCAATTGATTGAAATACGTTTCTTTTCACTCAAATAATGCTTTAAATACAAAAAAGACCAAAAAAAAAATTCTAAAAATTTTGAAAATTTTCCCTTACTCCCCCCTTAGCTTTTTTTGAGTAATTTTGCAAAAAAAAAATAAATTGATTTTTTTTAATGCCAATTGATTGAAATACGTTTCTTTTCACTCAAATAATGCTTTACATACAAAAAAGACCAAAAAAAAAATTCTAAAAATTTTGAAAATTTTCCCTTACTCCCCCCTTAGCTTTTTTTGAGTAATTTTGCAAAAAAAAATAAATTGATTTTTTTTAATGCCAATTGATTGAAATACGTTTCTTTTCACTCAAATAATGCTTTAAATACAAAAAAGACCAAAAAAAAAATTCTAAAAATTTTGAAAATTTTCCCTTACTCCCCCCTTAGCTTTTTTTTGAGTAATTTTGCAAAAAAAAAAAAATAAATTGATTTTTTTTAATGCCAATTGATTGAAATACGTTTCTTTTCACTCAAATAATGCTTTAAATACAAAAAAGACCAAAAAAAAAAATTCTAAAAATTTTGAAAATTTTCCCTTACTCCCCCCTTAGCTTTTTTTGAGTAATTTTGCAAAAAAAAAAAATAAATTGATTTTTTTTAATGCCAATTGATTGAAATACGTTTCTTTTCACTCAAATAATGCTTTAAATACAAAAAAGACCAAAAAAAAAATTCTAAAAATTTTGAAAATTTTCCCTTACTCCCCCCTTAGCTTTTTTTGAGTAATTTTGCAAAAAAAAAAATAAATTGATTTTTTTTAATGCCCATTGATTGAAATACGTTTCTTTTCACTCAAATAATGCTTTAAATACAAAAAAGACCAAAAAAAAAATTATAAAAATTTTGAAAATTTTCCCCTACTCCCCCCTTAGCTTTTTTTGAGTAATTTTGCAAAAAAAAATAAATTGATTTTTTTTAATGCCAATTGATTGAAATACGTTTCTTTTCACTCAAATAATGCTTTAAATACAAAAAAGACCAAAAAAAAAATTCTAAAAATTTTGAAAATTTTCCCTTACTCCCCCCTTAGCATTTTTTGAGTAATTTTGCAAAAAAAAAACTAAATTGATTTTTTTTAATGCCAATTGATTGAAATGCGTTTCTTTTCACTCAAATAATGCTTTAAATACAAAAAAGACCAAAAAAAAAAAATTCTAAAAATTTTGAAAATTTTCCCTTACTCCCCCCTTAGCTTTTTTTGAGTAATTTTGCAAAAAAAAAATAAATTGATTTTTTTTAATGCCAATTGATTGAAATACGTTTCTTTTCACTCAAATAATGCTTTAAATACAAAAAAGACCAAAAAAAAAATTCTAAAAATTTTGAAAATTTTCCCTTACTCCCCCCTTAGCTTTTTTTGAGTAATTTTGCAAAAAAAAAACTAAATTGATTTTTTTTAATGCCAATTGATTGAAATACGTTTCTTTTCACTCAAATAATGCTTTAAATACAAAAAAGACCAAAAAAAAAATTCTAAAATTTTTGAAAATTTTCCCTTACTCCCCCCTTAGCTTTTTTTGAGTAATTTTGCAAAAAAAAATAAATTGATTTTTTTTAATGCCAATTGATTGAAATACGTTTCTTTTCACTCAAATAATGCTTTAAATACAAAAAAGACCAAAAAAAAAAAATTCTAAAAATTTTGAAAATTTTCCCTTACTCCCCCCTTAGCCTTTTTTGAGTAATTTTGCAAAAAAAAATAAACTGATTTTTTTTAATGCCAATTGATTGAAATACGTTTCTTTTCACTCAAATAATGCTTTAAATACAAAAAAGACCAAAAAAAAAATTCTAAAAATTTTGAAAATTTTCCCTTACTCCCCCCTTAGCTTTTTTTGAGTAATTTTGCAAAAAAAAATAAATTGATTTTTTTTAATGCCAATTGATTGAAATACGTTTCTTTTCACTCAAATAATGCTTTAAATACAAAAAAGACCAAAAAAAAATTCTAAAAATTTTGAAAATTTTCCCCTACTCCCCCCTTAGCTTTTTTTGAGTAATTTTGCAAAAAAAAATAAATTGATTTTTTTTAATGCCAATTGATTGAAATACGTTTCTTTTCACTCAAATAATGCTTTAAATACAAAAAAGACCAAAAAAAAAAAATTCTAAAAATTTTGAAAATTTTCCCTTACTCCCCCCTTAGCTTTTTTTGAGTAATTTTGCAAAAAAAAATAAATTGATTTTTTTTAATGCCAATTGATTGAAATACGTTTCTTTTCACTCAAATAATGCTTTAAATACAAAAAAGACCAAAAAAAAAAATTCTAAAAATTTTGAAAATTTTCCCTTAATCCCCCCTTAGCTTTTTTTGAGTAATTTTGCAAAAAAAAATAAATTGATTTTTTTTAATGCCAATTGATTGAAATACGTTTCTTTTCACTCAAATAATGCTTTAAATACAAAAAAGACCAAAAAAAAATTCTAAAAATTTTGAAAATTTTCCCTTACTCCCCCCTTAGCTTTTTTTGAGTAATTTTGCAAAAAAAAAATAAATTGATTTTTTTTAATGCCAATTGATTGAAATACGTTTCTTTTCACTCAAATAATGCTTTAAATACAAAAAAAGACCAAAAAAAAAAATTCTAAAAATTTTGAAAATTTTCCCTTACTCCCCCCTTAGCTTTTTTTTGAGTTATTTTGCAAAAAAAAAAAATGATTTTTTTTAATGCCAATTGATTGAAATACGTTTCTTTTCACTCAAATAATGCTTTAAATACAAACAAGACAAAAAAAAAAAATTCTAAAAATTTTGAAAATTTTCCCTTACTCCCCCCTTAGCTTTTTATGAGTAATTTTGCAAAAAAAAATAAATTGATTTTTTTTAATGCCAATTGATTGAAATACGTTTCTTTTCACACAAATAATGCATTAAATACAAAAAAGACCAAAAAAAAAAATTCTAAAAATTTTGATAATTTTCCCCTACTCCCTCCTTAGCTTTTTTTGAGTAATTTAGCAAAAAAAAAATAAATTGATTTTTTTAATGCCAATTGATTGAAATACGTTTCTTTTCACTCAAATAATGCTTTAAATACAAAAAAGACCAAAAAAAAAATTCTAAAAATTTTGAAAATTTTCCCCTACTCCCCCCTTAGCTTTTTTTTGAGTAATTTTGCAAAAAAAAAAATAAATTGATTTTTTTAATGCCAATTGATTGAAATACGTTTCTTTTCACTCAAATAATGCTTTAAATACAAAAAAGACCAAAAAAAAAAATTCTAAAAATTTTGAAAATTTTCCCCTACTCCCCCCTTAGCTTTTTTTTGAGTAATTTTGCAAAAAAAAAAAAAAATTGATTTTTTTTAATGCCAATTGATTGAAATACGTTTCTTTTCACTCAAATAATGCTTTAAATACAAAAAAGACAAAAAAAAATTCTAAAAATTTTGAAAATTTTCCCTTACTCCCTCCTTAGCTTTTTTTGAGTAATTTTGCAAAAAAAAATAAATTGATTTTTTTTAATGCCAATTGATTGAAATACGTTTCTTTTCACTCAAATAATGCTTTAAATACAAAAAAGACCAAAAAAAAAATTCTAAAAATTTTGAAAATTTTCCCCTACTCCCCCCTTAGCTTTTTTTGAGTAATTTTGCAAAAAAAAATAAATTGATTTTTTTTAATGCCAATTGATTGAAATACGTTTCTTTTCACTCAAATAATGCTTTAAATACAAAAAAGACCAAAAAAAAAATTCTAAAATTTTTGAAAATTTTCTCTTACTCCCCCCTTAGCTTTTTTTGAGTAATTTTGCAAAAAAAAATAAATAGATTTTTTTTAATGCCAATTGATTGAAATACGTTTCTTTTCACTCAAATAATGCTTTAAATACAAAAAAGACCAAAAAAAAAATTCTAAAAATTTTGAAAATTTTCCCTTACTCCCCCCTTAGCTTTTTTTGAGTAATTTTGCAAAAAAAAAAATAAATTGATTTTTTTTAATGCCAATTGATTGAAATACGTTTCTTTTCACTCAAATAATGCTTTAAATACAAAAAAGACCAAAAAAAAATTCTAAAAATTTTGAAAATTTTCCCTTACTCCCCCCTTAGCTTTTTTTGAGTAATTTTGCAAAAAAAAAATAAATTGATTTTTTTTAATGCCAATTGATTGAAATACGTTTCTTTTCACTCAAATAATGCTTTAAATACAAAAAAGACCAAAAAAAAAATTCTAAAAATTTTGAAAATTTTCCCTTACTCCCCCCTTAGCTTTTTTTTGAGTAATTTTGCAAAAAAAAAAAATTGATTTTTTTTTAATGCCAATTGATTGAAATACGTTTCTTTTCACTCAAATAATGCTTTAAATACAAAAAAGACCAAAAAAAAAATTCTAAAAATTTTGAAAATTTTCCCTTACTCCCCCCTTAGCTTTTTTTGAGTAATTTTGCAAAAAAAAAATAAATTGATTTTTTTTAATGCCAATTGATTGAAATACGTTTCTTTTCACTCAAATAATGCTTTAAATACAAAAAAGACCAAAAAAAAAATTCTAAAAATTTTGAAAATTTTCCCTTACTCCCCCCTTAGCTTTTTTTTGAGTAATTTTGCAAAAAAAAAAAATTGATTTTTTTTTAATGCCAATTGATTGAAATACGTTTCTTTTCACTCAAATAATGCTTTAAATACAAAAAAGACCAAAAAAAAAATTCTAAAAATTTTGAAAATTTTCCCTTACTCCCCCCTTAGCTTTTTTTGAGTAATTTTGCAAAAAAAAAATAAATTGATTTTTTTTAATGCCAATTGATTGAAATACGTTTCTTTTCACTCAAATAATGCTTTAAATACAAAAAAGACCAAAAAAAAAAATTCTAAAAATTTTGAAAATTTTCCCTTACTCCCCCCTTAGCTTTTTATGAGTAATTTTGCAAAAAAAAATAAATTGATTTTTTTTAATGCCAATTGATTGAAATACGTTTCTTTTCACACAAATAATGCAATTAATACAAAAAAGACCAAAAAAAAAATTCTAAAAATTTTGAAAATTTTCCCTTACTCCCCCCTTAGCTTTTTTTGAGTAATTTTGCAAAAAAAAAATAAATTGAGTTTTTTAATGCCAATTGATTGAAATACGTTTCTTTTCACTCAAATAATGCTTTAAATACAAAAAAGACCAAAAAAAAATTCTAAAAATTTTGAAAATTTTCCCCTACTCCCCCCTTAGCTTTTTTTTGAGTAATTTTGCAAAAAAAAAAAAATAAATTGATTTTTTTTAATGCCAATTGATTGAAATACGTTTCTTGTCACTCAAATAATGCTTTAAATACAAAAAAGACAAAAAAAAAATTCTAAAAATTTTGAAAATTTTCCCTTACTCCCCCCTTAGCTTTTTTTGAGTAATTTTGCAAAAAAAAAAATAAATTGATTTTTTTTAATGCCAATTGATTGAAATACGTTTCTTTTCACTCAAATAATGCTTTAAATACAAAAAAGACCAAAAAAAAAATTCTAAAAATTTTGAAAATTTTCCCTTACTCCCCCCTTAGCTTTTTTGAGTAATTTTGCAAAAAAAAAATAAATTGATTTTTTTTAATGCCAATTGATTGAAATACGTTTCTTTTCACTCAAATAATGCTTTAAATACAAAAAAGACCAAAAAAAAAATTCTAAAAATTTTGAAAATTTTCCCTTACTCCCCCCTTAGCTTTTTTTTGAGTAATTTTGCAAAAAAAAATAAATTGATTTTTTTTAATGCCAATTGATTGAAATACGTTTCTTTTCACTCAAATAATGCTTTAAATACAAAAAAGACCAAAAAAAAAATTCTAAAAATTTTGAAAATTTTTCCTTACTCCCCCCTTAGCTTTTTTTGAGTAATTTTGCAAAAAAAACTAAATTGATTTTTTTTAATGCCAATTGATTGAAATACGTTTCTTTTCACTCAAATAATGCTTTAAATACAAAAAAGACCAAAAAAAAAATTCTAAAAATTTTGAAAATTTTCCCTTACTCCCCCCTTAGCTTTTTTTGAGCAATTTTGCAAAAAAAAAATAAATTGATTTTTTTTAATGCCAATTGATTGAAATACGTTTCTTTTCACTCAAATAATGCTTTAAATACAAAAAAGACCAAAAAAAAAATTCTAAAAATTTTGAAAATTTTCCCTTACCCCCCCCCCCTAGCTTTTTTTGAGTAATTTTGCAAAAAAAAACTAAATTGATTTTTTTTAATGCCAATTGATTGAAATACGTTTCTTTTCACTCAAATAATGCTTTAAATACAAAAAAGACCAAAAAAAAAAATTCTAAAAATTTTGAAAATTTTCCCTTACTCCCCCCTTAGCTTTTTTTGAGTAATTTTGCAAAAAAAAAATAAATTGATTTTTTTTAATGCCAATTGATTGAAATACGTTTCTTTTCACTCAAATAATGCTTTAAATACAAAAAAGACCAAAAAAAAAATTCTAAAAATTTTGAAAATTTTCCCCTACTCCCCCCTTAGCTTTTTTTGAGTAATTTTGCAAAAAAAAAAATAAATTGATTTTTTTTAAATGCCAATTGATTGAAATACGTTTCTTTTCACTCAAATAATGCTTTAAATACAAAAAAGACCAAAAAAAAAATTCTAAAAATTTTGAAAATTTTCCCTTACGCCCCCCTTAGCTTTTTTTGAGTAATTTTGCAAAAAAAAACTAAATTGATTTTTTTTTAATGCCAATTGATTGAAATACGTTTCTTTTCACTCAAATAATGCTTTAAATACAAAAAAGACCAAAAAAAAAATTCTAAAAATTTTGAAAATTTTCCCCTACTCCCCCCTTAGCTTTTTTTGAGTAATTTGGCAAAAAAAAAAATAAATTGATTTTTTTTAATGCCAATTGATTGAAATACGTTTCTTTTCACTCAAATAATGCTTTAAATACAAAAAAGACCAAAAAAAAAATTCTAAAAATTTTGAAAATTTTCCCTTACTCCCCCCTTAGCTTTTTTTGAGTAATTTTGCAAAAAAAAATAAATTGATTTTTTTTAATGCCAATTGATTGAAATACGTTTCTTTTCACTCAAATAATGCTTTAAATACAAAAAAGACCAAAAAAAAAATTCTAAAAATTTTGAAAATTTTCCCCTACTCCCCCCTTAGCTTTTTTTGAGTAATTTTGCAAAAAAAAAATAAATTGATTTTTTTTAATGCCAATTGATTGAAATACGTTTCTTTTCACTCAAATAATGCTTTAAATACAAAAAAGACAAAAAAAAAATTCTAAAAATTTTGAAAATTTTCCCTTACTCCCCCCTTAGCTTTTTTTGAGTAATTTTGCAAAAAAAAATAAATTGATTTTTTTTAATGCTTTAAATACAAAAAAGACAAAAAAAAAAATTCTAAAAATTTTGAAAATTTTCCCTTACTCCCCCCTTAGCTTTTTTTGAGTAATTTTGCAAAAAAAAATAAATTGATTTTTTTTAATGCCAATTGATTGAAATACGTTTCTTTTCACTCAAATAATGCTTTAAATACAAAAAAGACCAAAAAAAAAATTCTAAAAATTTTGAAAATTTTCCCTTACACTCCCCTTAGCTTTTTTTGAGTAATTTTGCAAAAAAAATAAATTGATTTTTTTTAATGCCAATTGATTGAAATACGTTTCTTTTCACTCAAATAATGCTTTAAATACAAAAAAGACCAAAAAAACAAACTCTAAAAATTTTGAAAATTTTCCCTTACTCCCCTCTTAGCTTTTTTTGAGAAATTTTGCAAAAAAAAAATAAATTGATTTTTTTAATGCCAATTGATTGAAATACGTTTCTTTTCACTCAAATAATGCTTTAAATACAAAAAAGACCAAAAAAAAAATTCTAAAAATTTTGAAAATTTTCCCTTACTCCCCCCTTAGCTTTTTTTGAGTAATTTTGCAAAAAAAAAAATAAATTGATTTTTTTTAATGCCAATTGATTGAAATACGTTTCTTTTCACTCAAATAATGCTTTAAATACAAAAAAGACCAAAAAAACAAACTCTAAAAATTTTGAAAATTTTCCCTTACTCCCCTCTTAGCTTTTTTTTGAGTAATTTTGCAAAAAAAAAACTAAATTGATTTTTTTTAATGCCAATTGATTGAAATAAGTTTCTTTTCACTCAAGTAATGCTTTAAATACAAAAAAGACCAAAAAAAAAAATCTAAAAATTTTGAAAATTTTCCCCTACTCCCCCCTCAGCGTTTTTTGAGTAATTTTGCAAAAAAAACCAAATTGATTTTTTTTAATGCCAATTGATTGAAATACGTTTCTTTTCACTCAAATAATGCTTTAAATACAAAAAAGACCAAAAAAAAAAATTCTAAAAATTTTGAAAATTTTCCCCTACTCGCCCCTTAGCTTTTTTTGAGTAATTTTGCAAAAAAAACTGAATTGATTTTTTTTAATGCCAATTGATTGAAATACGTTTCTTTTCTCTCAAGTAATGCTTTAAATACAAAAAAGACCAAAAAAAAAATTCTAAAAATTTTGAAAATTTTCCCCTACTCCCCCCTTAGCTTTTTTTGAGTAATTTTGCAAAAAAAAATAAATTGATTTTTTTAATGCCAATTGATTGAAATACGTTTCTTTTCACTCAAATAATGCTTTAAATACAAAAAAGACAAAAAAAAAATCTAAAAATTTTGAAAATTTTCCCCTACTCCCCCCTTAGCTTTTTTTGAGTAATTTTGCAAAAAAAAAACTAAATTGATTTTTTTTAATGCCAATTGATTGAAATACGTTTCTTTTCACTCAAATAATGCTTTAAATACAAAAAAGATCAAAAGAAAAAATTCTAAAAATTTTGAAAGTTGTACCTTACTCCCCCCTTAGCTTTTTTTGAGTAATTTTGCAAAAAAAAATAAATTGATTTTTTTTAATGCCAATTGATTGAAATACGTTTCTTTTCACTCAAATAATGCTTTAAATACAAAAAAGACCAAAAAAAAAATTCTAAAAATTTTGAAAATTTTACCTTACTCCCCCCTTAGCTTTTTTTGAGTAATTTTGCAAAAAAAAAATAAATTGATTTTTTTTAATGCCAATTGATTGAAATAAGTTTCTTTTCACTCAAATAATGCTTTAAATACAAAAAAGACCAAAAAAAAAAAATTCTAAAAATTTTGAAAATTTTCCCCTACTCCCCCCTTAGCTTTTTTTGAGTAATTTTGCAAAAAAAAACTAAATTGATTTTTTTTAATGCCAATTGATTGAAATACGTTTCTTTTCACTCAAATAATGCTTTAAATACAAAAAAGACAAAAAAAAATTCTAAAAATTTCGAAAATTTTCCCTTACTCCCCCCTTAGCTTTTTTTGAGTAATTTTGCAAAAAAAAATAAATTGATTTTTTTTAATGCCAATTGATTGAAATACGTTTCTTTTCACTCAAATAATGTTTTAAATACAAAAAAGACCAAAAAAAAAATTCTAAACATTTTGAAAATTTTCCCTTACTCCCCCCTTAGCTTTTTTTGAGTAATTTTGCAAAAAAAAACTAAATTGATTTTTTTAAATGCCAATTGATTGAAATACGTTTCTTTTCACTCAAATAATGCTTTAAATACAAAAAAGACCAAAAAAAAATTCTAAAAATTTTGAAAATTTTCCCCTACTCCCCCCTTAGCTTTTTTTGAGTAATTTTGCAAAAAAAAAATAAATTGATTTTTTTTAATTCCAATTGATTGAAATACGTTTCTTTTCACTCAAATAATGCTTTAAATACAAAAAAGACCAAAAAAAAAATTCTAAAAATTTTGAAAATTTTCCCCTTCTCCCCCCTTAGCTTTTTTTGAGTAATTTTGCAAAAAAAAATAAATTGATTTTTTTTAATTCCAATTGATTGAAATAAGTTTCTTTTCACTCAATAATGCTTTAAATACAAAAAAGACCAAAAAAAAAATTCTAAAAATTTTGAAAATTTTCCCCTTCTCCCCCCTTAGCTTTTTTTGAGTAATTTTGCAAAAAAAACTAAATTGATTTTTTTTAATGCCAATTGATTGAAATACGTTTCTTTTCACTCAAGTAATGCTTTAAATACAAAAAAGACCAAAAAAAAAAAATCTAAAAATTTTGAAAATTTTCCCCTACTCCCCCCTTAGCTTTTTTTGAGTAATTCTGCAAAAAAAACCAAATTGATTTTTTTTAATGCCAATTGATTGAAATACGTTTCTTTTCACTCAAATAATGCTTTAAATACAAAAAAGATCAAAAAAAAAATTCTAAAAATTTTGAAAATTTTCCCCTACTCCCCCCTTAGCTTTTTTTGAGTAATTTTGCAAAAAAAACTGAATTGATTTTTTTTAATGCCAATTGATTGAAATACGTTTCTTTTCTCTCAAGTAATGCTTGAAATACAAAAAAGACAAAAAAAAAATCTAAAAATTTTGAAAATTTTCCCCTACTCCCCCCTTAGCTTTTTTTGAGTAATTTTGCAAAAACAAATTGATTTTTTTTAATGCCAATTGATTGAAATACGTTTCTTTTCACTCAAATAATGCTTTAAATACAAAAAAGACCAAAAAAAAAAAATTCTAAAAATTTTGAAAATTTTCCCTTACTCCCCCCTTAGCTTTTTTTGAGTAATTTTGCAAAAAAAACTAAATTGATTTTTTTAATGCCAATTGATTGAAATACGTTTCTTTTCACTCAAATAATGCTTTAAATACAAAAAAGACCAAAAAAAAAAATTCTAAAAATTTTGAAAATTTTACCTTACTCCCCCCTTAGCTTTTTTTGAGTAATTTTGCAAAAAAAACTAATTTGATTTTTTTTAATGCCAATTGATTGAAATACGTTTCTTTTCACTCAAGTAATGCTTTAAATACAAAAAAGACCAAAAAAAAAATTCTAAAAATTTTGAAAATTTTACCTTACTCCCCCCTTAGCTTTTTTTGAGTAATTTTGCAAAAAAAAATAAATTGATTTTTTTTAATGCCAATTGATTGAAATACGTTTCTTTTCACTCAAATAATGCTTTAAATACAAAAAAGACCAAAAAAAAAAATTCTAAAAATTTTGAAAATTTTCCCCTACTCCCCCCTTAGCTTTTTTTGAGTAATTTTGCAAAAAAAAACTAAATTGATTTTTTTTAATGCCAATTGATTGAAATACGTTTCTTTTCACTCAAATAATGCTTTAAATACAAAAAAGACCAAAAAAAAAATTCTAAAAATTTTGAAAATTTTCCCCTACTCCCCCCTTAGCTTTTTTTGAGTAATTTTGCAAAAAAAACTAAATTGACTTTTTTTAATGCCAATTGATTGAAATACGTTTCTTTTCACTCAAATAATGCTTTAAATACAAAAAAGACCAAACAAAAAATTCCAAAAATTTTGAAAATTTTCCCCTACTCCCTCCTTAGCTTTTTTTGAGTAATTTTGCAAAAAAAACTAAATTGATTTTTTTTAATGCCAATTGATTGAAATACGTTTCTTTTCACTCAAATAATGCTTTAAATACAAAAAAGACCAAAAAAAAAATTCTAAAAATTTTGAAAATTTTCCCCAACTCCCCCCTTAGCTTTTTTTGAGTAATTTTGCAAAAAAAACTAAATTGATTTTTTTTAATGCCAATTGATTGAAATACGTTTCTTTTCACTCAAATAATGCTTTAAATACAAAAAAGACCAAAAAAAAATTCTAAAAATTTTGAAAATTTTCCCTTACTCCCCCCTTAGCTTTTTTTGAGTAATTTTGCAAAAAAAAATAAATTGATTTTTTTTAATGCCAATTGATTGAAATACGTTTCTTTTCACTCAAATAATGCTTTAAATACAAAAAAGACCAAAAAAAAAAATTCTAAACATTTTGAAAATTTTCCCTTACTCCCCTCTTAGCTTTTTTTGAGTAATTTTGCAAAAAAAACTAAATTGATTTTTTTAAATGCCAATTGATTGAAATACGTTTCTTTTCACTCAAATAATGCTTTAAATACAAAAAAGACCAAAAAAAAAATCTAAAAATTTTGAAAATTTTCCCCTACTCCCCCTTAGCTTTTTTTGAGTAATTTTGCAAAAAAAAATAAATTGATTTTTTTTAATGCCAATTGATTGAAATACGTTTCTTTTCACTCAAATAATGCTTTAAATACAAAAAAGACCAAAAAAAAAATTCTAAAAATTTTGAAAATTTTCCCTTACTCCCCCCTTAGCTTTTTTTGAGTAATTTTGCAAAAAAAAATAAATTGATTTATTTTAATGCCAATTGATTGAAATACGTTTCTTTTCACTCAAATAATGCTTTAAATACAAAAAAGACCAAAAAAAAAAATCTAAAAATTTTGAAAATTTTCCCTTACTCCCCCCTTAGCTTTTTTTGAGTAATTTTGCAAAAAAAAAATAAATTGATTTTTTTTAATGCCAATTGATTGAAATACGTTTCTTTTCACTCAAATAATGCTTTAAATACAAAAAAGACCAAAAAAAAAAATTCTAAAAATTTTGAAAATTTTCCCCTACTCCCCCCTTAGCTTTTTTTGAGTAATTTTGCAAAAAAAAATAAATTGATTTTTTTTAATGCCAATTGATTGAAATACGTTTCTTTTCACTCAAATAATGCTTTAAATACAAAAAAGACCAAAAAAAAATTCTAAAAATTTTGAAAATTTTCCCCTACTCCCCCCTTAGCTTTTTTTGAGTAATTTTGCAAAAAAAATAAATTGCTTTTTTTTAATTCCAATTGATTGAAATACGTTTCTTTTCACTCAAATAATGCTTTAAATACAAAAAAGACCAAAAAAAAAATTCTAAAAATTTTGAAAATTTTCCCCTTCTCCCCCCTTAGCTTTTTTTGAGTAATTTTGCAAAAAAAAATAAATTGATTTTTTTTAATTCCAATTGATTGAAATAAGTTTCTTTTCACTCAAATAATGCTTTAAATACAAAAAAGACCAAAAAAAAAATTCTAAAAATTTTGAAAATTTTCCCCTTCTCCCCCCTTAGCTTTTTTTGAGTAATTTTGCAAAAAAAAATAAATTGATTTTTTTTAATTCCAATTGATTGAAATACGTTTCTTTTCACTCAAGTAATGCTTTAAATACAAAAAAGACCAAAAAAAAAATCTAAAAATTTTGAAAATTTTCCCCTACTCCCCCCTTAGCTTTTTTTGAGTAATTTTGCAAAAAAAACCAAATTGATTTTTTTTAATGCCAATTGATTGAAATACGTTTCTTTTCACTCAAATAATGCTTTAAATACAAAAAAGATCAAAAAAAAAATTCTAAAAATTTTGAAAATTTTCCCCTACTCCCCCCTTAGCTTTTTTTGAGTAATTTTGCAAAAAAAAACTGAATTGATTTTTTTTAATGCCAATTGATTGAAATACGTTTCTTTTCTCTCAAGTAATGCTTGAAATACAAAAAAGACCAAAAAAAAAATTCTAAAAATTTTGAAAATTTTCCCCTTCTCCCCCCTTAGCTTTTTTTGAGTAATTTTGCAAAAAAAAAATAAATTGATTTTTTTTAATGCCAATTGATTGAAATACGTTTCTTTTCACTCAAATAATGCTTTAAATACAAAAAAGACAAAAAAAAAATCTAAAAATTTTGAAAATTTTCCCCTACTCCCCCCTTAGCTTTTTTTGAGTAATTTTGCAAAAAAAAAAAATGATTTTTTTTAATGCCAATTGATTGAAATACGTTTCTTTTCACTCAAATAATGCTTTAAATACAAAAAAGACCAAAAAAAAAAATTCTAAAAATTTTGAAAATTTTCCCTTACTCCCCCCTTAGCTTTTTTTGAGTAATTTTGCAAAAAAAAACTAATTTGATTTTTTTTAATGCCAATTGATTGAAATACGTTTCTTTTCACTCAAATAATGCTTTAAATACAAAAAAGACCAAAAAAAAAATTCTAAAAATTTTGAAAATTTTACCTTACTCCCCCCTTAGCTTTTTTTGAGTAATTTTGCAAAAAAAACTAATTTGATTTTTTTTAATGCCAATTGATTGAAATACGTTTCTTTTCACTCAAATAATGCTTTAAATACAAAAAAGACCAAAAAAAAATTCTAAAAATTTTGAAAATTTTACCTTACTCCCCCCTTAGCTTTTTTTGAGTAATTTTGCAAAAAAAAATAAATTGATTTTTTTTAATGCCAATTGATTGAAACACGTTTCTTTTCACTCAAATAATGCTTTAAATACAAAAAAGACCAAAAAAAAAAATTCTAAAAATTTTGAAAATTTTCCCCTTCTCCCCCCTTAGCTTTTTTTGAGTAATTTTGCAAAAAAAAACTAAATTGATTTTTTTAATGCCAATTGATTGAAATACGTTTCTTTTCACTCAAATAATGCTTTAAATACAAAAAAGACCAAAAAAAAAAATTCTAAAAATTTTGAAAATTTTCCCCTACTCCCCCCTTAGCTTTTTTTGAGTAATTTTGCAAAAAAAACTAAATTGATTTTTTTTAATGCCAATTGATTGAAATATGTTTCTTTTCACTCAAATAATGCTTTAAATACAAAAAAGACCAAACAAAAAATTCCAAAAATTTTGAAAATTTTCCCCTACTCCCTCCTTAGCTTTTTTTGAGTAATTTTGCAAAAAAAACTAAATTGATTTTTTTTAATGCCAATTGATTGAAATACGTTTCTTTTCACTCAAATAATGCTTTAAATACAAAAAAGACCAAAAAAAAAATTCTAAAAATTTTGAAAATTTTCCCTTACTCCCCCCTTAGCTTTTTTTGAGTAATTTTGCAAAAAAAACTAAATTGATTTTTTTTAATGCCAATTGATTGAAATACGTTTCTTTTCACTCAAATAATGCTTTAAATACAAAAAAGACCAAAAAAAAAAATTCTAAAAATTTTGAAAATTTTCCCTTACTCCCCCCTTAGCTTTTTTTGAGTAATTTTGCAAAAAAAAATAAATTGATTTTTTTTAATGCCAATTGATTGAAATACGTTTCTTTTCACTCAAATAATGCTTTAAATACAAAAAAGACCAAAAAAAAATTCTAAACATTTTGAAAATTTTCCCTTACTCCCCCCTTAGCTTTTTTTGAGTAATTTTGCAAAAAAAAAATAAATTGATTTTTTTTAATGCCAATTGATTGAAATACGTTTCTTTTCACTCAAATAATGCTTTAAATACAAAAAAGACCAAAAAAAAAATTCTAAAAATTTTGAAAATTTTCCCCTACTCCCCCCTTAGCTTTTTTTGAGTAATTTTGCAAAAAAAAACTAAATTGATTTTTTTTAATGCCAATTGATTGAAATACGTTTCTTTTCACTCAAATAATGCTTTAAATACAAAAAAGACCAAAAAAAAAATCTAAAAATTTTGAAAATTTTCCCCTACTCCCCCCTTAGCAATTTTTGAGTAATTTTGCAAAAAAAATAAATTGATTTTTTTTAATGCCAATTGATTGAAATACGTTTCTTTTCACTCAAATAATGCTTTAAATACAAAAAAGACCAAAAAAAAAAATTCTAAAAATTTTGAAAATTTTCCCTTACTCCCCCCTTAGCTTTTTTTGAGTAATTTTGCAAAAAAAAATAAATTGATTTTTTTTAATGCCAATTGATTGAAATACGTTTCTTTTCACTCAAATAATGCTTTAAATACAAAAAAGACCAAAAAAAAAAATCTAAAAATTTTGAAAATTTTCCCTTACTCCCCCCTTAGCTTTTTTTGAGTAATTTTGCAAAAAAAACTAAATTGATTTTTTTTAATGCCAATTGATTGAAATACGTTTCTTTTCACTCAAATAATGCTTTAAATACAAAAAAGGCCAAAAAAAAAAAATTCCAAAAATTTTGAAAATTTTCCCTTACTCCCCCCTTAGCTTTTTTTGAGTAATTTTGCAAAAAAAAATAAATTGATTTTTTTTAATGCCAATTGATTGAAATATGTTTCTTTTCACTCAAATAATGCTTTAAATACATAAAAGACCAAAAAAAAAAAAAATTCTAAAAATTTTGAAAATTTTCCCCAACTCCCCCCTTAGCTTTTTTTTAATAATTTTGCAAAAAAAAAATAAATTGATTTTTTTTAATGCCAATTGATTGAAATACGTTTCTTTTCACTCAAATAATGCTTTAAATACAAAAAAGACCAAAAAAAAATTCTAAACATTTTGAAAATTTTCCCTTACTCGCCCCTTAGCTTTTTTTGAGTAATTTTGCAAAAAAAATAAATTGATTTTTTTTAATGCCAATTGATTGAAATACGTTTCTTTTCACTCAAATAATGCTTTAAATACAAAAAAGACCAAAAAAAAATCTAAAAATTTTGAAAATTTTCCCTTACTCCCCCCTTAGCTTTTTTTGAGTAATTTTGCAAAAAAAAAATAAATTGATTTTTTTAATGCCAATTGATTGAAATACGTTTCTTTTCACTCAAATAATGCTTTAAATACAAAAAAGACCAAAAAAAAATTCTAAAAATTTTGAAAATTTTCCCCTACTCCCCCCTTAGCATTTTTTGAGTAATTTTGCAAAAAAAATAAATTGATTTTTTTTAATGCCAATTGATTGAAATACGTTTCTTTTCACTCAAATAATGCTTTAAATACAAAAAAGACCAAAAAAAAAATTCTAAAAATTTTGAAAATTTTCCCCTACTCCCCCCTTAGCTTTTTTTGAGTAATTTTGCAAAAAAAAATAAATTGATTTTTTTTAATGCCAATTGATTGAAATACGTTTCTTTTCACTCAAATAATGCTTTAAATACAAAAAAGACCAAAAAAAAAATTCTAAAAATTTTGAAAATTTTCCCTTACTCCCCCCTTAGCTTTTTTTGAGTAATTTTGCAAAAAAAAAAATAAATTGATTTTTTTTAATGCCAATTGATTGAAATACGTTTCTTTTCACTCAAATAATGCTTTAAATACAAAAAAGACCAAAAAAAAAAATTCTAAAAATTTTGAAAATTTTCCCCTACTCCCCCCTTAGCTTATTTTGAGTAATTTTGCAAAAAAAAATAAATTGATTTTTTTTATGCCAATTGGTTGTAATACTTTTGTTTTCACTCAAATAATGCTTTAAATACAAAAAAGACAAAAAAAAAATTCTAAAAATTTTGAAAATTTTCCCTTACTCCCCCCTTAGCTTTTTTTGAGTAATTTTGCAAAAAAAAATAAATTGATTTTTTTTAATGCCAATTGATTGAAATACGTTTCTTTTCACTCAAATAATGCTTTAAATACAAAAAAGACCAAAAAAAAAATTCTAAAAATTTTGAAAATTTTCCCTTACTCCCCCCCTTAGCTTTTTTTGAGTAATTTTGCAAAAAAAACTAAATTGATTTTTTTTAATGCCAATTGATTGAAATACGTTTCTTTTCACTCAAATAATGCTTTAAATACAAAAAAGACCCAAAAAAAAAATTCTAAAAATTTTGAAAATTTTCCCCTACTGCCCCCTTAGCTTTTTTTGAGTAATTTTGCAAAAAAAAATAAATTGATTTTTTTTAATGCCAATTGATTGAAATACGTTTCTTTTCACTCAAATAATGCTTTAAATACAAAAAAGACCAAAAAAAAAATTCTAAAAATTTTGAAAATTTTCCCCTACTCCCCCCTTAGCTTTTTTTGAGTAATTTTGCAAAAAAAAATAAATTGATTTTTTTTAATGCCAATTGATTGAAATACGTTTCTTTTCACTCAAATAATGCTTTAAATACAAAAAAAAACAAAAAAAAAATTCTAATAATTTTGAAAATTTTCCCCTACTCCCCGCTTAGCTTTTTTTGAGTAATTTTGCAAAAAAAACTAAATTGATTTTTTTTAATGCCAATTGATTGAAATACGTTTCTTTTCACTCAAATAATGCTTTAAATACAAAAAAGACAAAAAAAAAATACTAAAAATTTTTAAAATTTTCCCCTACTCCCCCCTTAGCTTTTTTTGAGTAATTTTGCAAAAAAAAAAATAAATTGATTTTTTTTAATGCCAATTGATTGAAATACGTTTCTTTTCACTCAAATAATGCTTTAAATACAAAAAAGACCAAAAAAAAAAAATTCTAAAAATTTTGAAAATTTTCCCTTACTCCCCCCTTAGCTTTTTTTGAGTAATTTTGCAAAAAAAAAAATAAATTGATTTTTTTTTAATGCCAATTGATTGAAATACGTTTCTTTTCACTCAAATAATGCTTTAAATACAAAAAAGACCAAAAAAAAATTCCTAAAAATTTTGAAAATTTTCCCCTCCCTCCCCCCTTAGCTTTTTTTTGAGTAATTTTGCAAAAAAAAAAAAATTGATTTTTTTTAATGCCAATTGATTGAAATACGTTTCTTTTCACTCAAATAATGCTTTAAATACAAAAAAGACCAAAAAAAAAATTCTAAAAATTTTGAAAATTTTCCCTTACTCCCCCCTTAGCTTTTTTTGAGTAATTTTGCAAAAAAAACTAAATTGATTTTTTTTAATGCCAATTGATTGAAATACGTTTCTTTTCACTCAAATAATGCTTTAAATACAAAAAAGACCAAAAAAAAAATTCTAAAAATTTTGAAAATTTTCCCTTACTCCCCCCTTAGCTTTTTTTGAGTAATTTTGCAAAAAAAAATAAATTGATTTTTTTTAATGCCAATTGATTGAAATACGTTTCTTTTCACTCAAATAATGCTTTAAATACAAAAAAGACCAAAAAAAAACTCCTAAAAATTTTGAAAATTTTCCCTTACTCCCCCCTTAGCTTTTTTTGAGTAATTTTGCAAAAAAAAAATAAATAGATTTTTTTTAATGCCAATTGATTGAAATACGTTTCTTTTCACTCAAATAATGCTTTAAATACAAAAAAGACCAAAAAAAAAATCTAAAAATTTTGAAAATTTTCCCTTACCCCCCCCCCCCCCCCTTAGCTTTTTTTGAGTAATTTTGCAAAAAAAACTAAATTGATTTTTTTTAATGCCAATTGATTGAAATACGTTTCTTTTCACTCAAATAATGCTTTAAATACAAAAAAGACCAAAAAAAAGAAATTCTAAAAATTTTGAAAATTTTCCCCTACTGCCCCCTTAGCTTTTTTTGAGTAATTTTGCAAAAAAAAATAAATTGATTTTTTTTAATGCCAATTGATTGAAATATGTTTCTTTTCACTCAAATAATGCTTTAAATACAAAAAAGACCAAAAAAAAAATTCTAAAAATTTTGAAAATTTTCCCCTACTCCCCCCTTAGCTTTTTTTGAGTAATTTTGCAAAAAAAAATAAATTGATTTTTTTTTTATGCCAATTGATTGAAATACTTTTGTTTTCACTCAAATAATGCTTTAAATACAAAAAAGACCAAAAAAAAATTCTAAAAATTTTGAAAATTTTCCCCTACTCCCCCCTTAGCTTTTTTTGAGTAATTTTGCAAAAAAAAATAAATTGATTTTTTTTAATGCCAATTGATTGAAATACGTTTCTTTTCACTCAAATAATGCTTTAAATTCCAAAAAGACCAAAAAAACATTCTAAAAATTTTGAAAATTTTCCCCTACTCCCCCCTTAGCTTTTTTGAGTAATTTTGCAAAAAAAAAAATAAATTGATTTTTTTTAATGCCAATTGATTGAAATATGTTTCTTTTCACTCAAATAATGCTTTAAATACAAAAAAGACCAAGAAAAAAAATTCTAAAAATTTTGAAAATTTTCCCTTACTCCCCCCTTAGCTTTTTTTGAGTAATTTTGCAAAAAAAACTAAATTGATTTTTTTTAATGCCAATTGATTGAAATACGTTTCTTTTCACTCAAATAATGCTTTAAATACAAAAAAGACCAAAAAAAAAATTCTAAAAATTTTGAAAATTTTCCCTTACTCCCCCCTTAGCTTTTTTTGAGTAATTTTGCAAAAAAAGAATAAATTGATTTTTTTTAATGCCAATTGATTGAAATACGTTTCTTTTCACTCAAATAATGCTTTAAATACAAAAAAGACCAAAAAAAAAAATTCTAAAAATTTTGAAAATTTTACCTTACTCCCCCCTAAGTTTTTTTTGAGTAATTTTGCAAAAAAACTAAATTGATTTTTTTTAATGCCAATTGATTGAAATACGTTTCTTTTCACTCAAATAATGCTTTAAATACAAAAAAGACCAAAAAAAAAATTCTAAAAATTATGAAAATTTTCCCCTACTCCCCCCCTTAGCTTTTTTTGAGTAATTTTGCAAAAAAAAAATAAATTGATTTTTTTTAATGCCA
>NW_026045340.1:0-107695 GCF_943734845.2 Anopheles funestus
TAACGGGATAGTGCTTGCGACCACGCAAGCGGCATCGTAGGAGACCGTTTGGAAGGCACTGGCCACTCGAAGAACTCCTGTGCGGTGCGCCCTCTGAACCGTGGTCCGGTGAACGTCCTTCTGAAGAAGCGTCCGTCCCCACGATGGTGCCGCGTAACGTACAATGCTATTCCCAACGTTAACCAAGGGTCTCCTTCTGCTGCTTTTTGGGCCACACTTATTCGGCATCAGAGCGGTCAAGACATTCGTGATACGTGATGCCTTGCTGCAAACCTTCTCCAAATGCCGACCGTGGTGCTGTTTGCGGCAGAGCTCGACCCCCAGGTACTTGAGCGATTCCGTGGATACGATCGTGTGTCCCCCCGCACGTAGTTGACCTACCTGCGGGTTGTGATGAGTGCAGAAGATCATGTAGCCGGTCTTTTGATGGGCCAGCTTCAATCCCACTCCATCCATCCAACGCTCGATCATCTCCAGATTCCTCGTAGCAAGGTTGCTGATTTCCTGCGGGTCCCTCCCTATAAGGGTGAACGCCACATCATCAGCAAACCCTATAATGTCCGCACGCTTTCCGAACAGCTCCAAACGAAGAAGGTCATCGTACATAACATTCCACAGTGTTGGTCCTAGAACCGAACCCTGCGGGACACCTGCCGATACTGGTAACGAGACCATTCCTTCATCCGTTTCGTAGTGGAGCGTGCGATTCGTGAAGTAGTTCCGCAGCAACGCCTGGAGGTACGGTGGCGTGTTCCTTCGCTGCAGAGCTGCTCCGATCGCTGTCCAGTTGGCCGTGTTGAAGGCGTTCTTCACGTCGATTGTCACCATCGCACACAGTCGATCGCCCCTGCGCTTCTTGTCGAGCGCAACCCTTCCGTTGGCAATCACCCTGTTGATGGCATCCATGGTTGAGCGTCCTTTCCTGAATCCGTATTGGGCATCAGCGAGACCGCCCGTTGCATCCAGATGCTCCGTAAGTCTGCGCTGTATGAGTCGCTCCAATACTTTTCCCAGAACACTCAGCAGGCAGATTGGCCGGTACGACGATGATTCTCCGGGTGGTTTCCCGGCCTTCGAGAACAGCACTAGCCGTTGCCTCTTCCATTCGACGGGGAAGTGGCCGGAATCGATGTAATGCTGGAACGTTCTCATGAAGACGCGTGGAAACGCCGTCATCGCCGCAATCAAGGCCACGTTCGGATGTTGTCGTCTCCTGGGGCACGCTGGGGATTGAGCGATTTTGCAATGCTCACCAGCTCACCCTCGGTAACGGCATCCCGTGCCGTGTCCTCGTCCGTCAATCCTGTTGCCGTGGGCCATTCCATGGGCGGTTGCACCGGAAAAAGTTCGGCGACGATGTGCTGCAGCTTGGCTGGATCCCGTTCCATCGGTACTCGGGCTCCTTGCCACATCTGCCTCCGGATTTTGTAGCCTGGCCCGAATCCGTGGGGCCCCAGCTGTTCCGGAAGTTGATCACCCTGCTCCTTCTTGCTCCGCTTGACCGCTTGCTCCAGTGCTGCTCTCGCTGCTGTGTACGCCGGACGGCGATCCTGTCGCTGCTCTTCCGTTCGGGCTCGCCTGAGTCTTCTCCGCATCCCGATGTAAGTGCGACGTAACTGGGAAATCTCGTTATTCCACCAGTACACCGATCGTCGTCCTCCCCGTGCTGCTGGCAATCTCGGCATCGTCGCGTCGCAGGCAGTTGACATTACCTGCGTCAACTCGTCCGCCAAGAGGGTGCGATTGTAGATGTCCAGTGACCCCAGAATTTCAACGAACAAGTCCTTGTTGAAATACCGGGTTGCCCATCTGCTCTCCGAAGCCTGCTGTGCACTGTGTCCCAGGTTACGCTGCGTCGTCGTCCTCCCGACCGCAAACTTGATGGTATTGTGGTCACTTGGATTTTCGTCGCAGACTCGCCAGTTATTTTCCCCCAGAAGAGACGAGCTGCAGAAGGAAACGTCGATAATGGAACTACGGCCACTGTTGTTGCTCCAGGTTGGCCGGTTGCCCCGGTTCAACAAGACTAGCTCAAGTGATGCCATAGCATCCATCACCACTGCTCCCCTATGAACTCGTTCTCCATCGTTGTGTCTGCGTTCCATCCCCCACGCTCCTGACCAGGCGTTGACGTCCCCGCCGATCACGGTGTCCCGATTCCGCGGAATCACCGACGCAATTTCGGTCCATTTGCGTCGATAATCCTCCACTGACAAATCGGACCCCACAGGAGGTAGATACACGGAGCAGAAAACGATACCACGCATTTCGACCACGACGAAGTAATCCCGCCGATTCTCGATTATGCGTTGGATAGGGTATCTTCCTGTCGATACTGCTGCAACTCTGCCCGTCGGATCCGCGACCCAGTTACCGTTGTTCTCCGGAATCCGGTATGGATCGGCGATCAACACTATGTCGCAGCCTTCGTTCCGAGCAGTCTGCATCAGCATGTCCTGGGCCAGCTGGCTGTGATTAAGGTTCTGTTGAAAGACATTAATCATGACGAGGCTGGTTTTTTACCCCTTCTCCTACTTGGCGGCAGTTGCGCTGTCCGAACGAGTGCCCGATTGCTTCCGGGCCCTTGCAGACGAGGCACTTCCGTTCGTTGGTGCACGGTCCTGGGTGCTTAGTCTCCGCACATCGATGACACTTGCTTGACCGATCCTTCCCACGGCAGTGAGTGGCAATGTGGCCAAACTCGTAGCACCGATAGCATTGGCGCTTCACCTCAACCTTCTTGAACCGGCAGCACTGGCTGAATCCGACAACATGCTGTTTTAGTAGCACGTCGTCCGTTACTGCCACCTCTGGGCATCCGAAAAATGCGACCAGCGTTCCGTAATTGGATTTAACGGTACTGATCTGGTCCGCGTAGATCGTGACTCCCAGGGCTGTGCTTAGGTCCGTTGCGATTTCCTCATTGGTGCAGCTTGGTGGAATGTTCGTGCAGGTGAGGCGAGTTGTGGGGGTCCGTGGTCGGGCTTTCGCTTTGCCCTCCAGTGCTTCGGACACTTTCCGCCACATCTCAAGCGTCTCGTCGTGGCTCTTGCAGGACAATTCCAGAAGAATATTCCCCTGGAAATTCATCCTTACACGCTCCACTTTCTGCCGATCATCCCCCAGCTTTTCCTTGAGGATGCGCATCATCTCGTCCTGAGTTGTGTTGTTCGTTGTTTCCAACTCCAACGCATCTGGGACGCGATGCGCGCGCTGCTTCGGTTGTTTTGGTTGTTGCTGATGCTCCGGCTGCTGCCGCTGCTGCTGCTGGTTCGCGTCAAGCGCCGCTGCTTCCTGCTTCCGCTGCTTCCTCCGTGGCCGTCGCTTGGCCTGTTTGCTCAGAACTTTTGTCCATTCGGGCGCCGGTTCTTGAGACTTGTCCTGGTCCTGTCTGTTGTCCGTAGTCTTGTTCTTGGTTTGTCTGCGCTTGCGTTTCTTTGTCTTTTTGGCTGTTTGTGTGTCTGTGTGTTTGTCTGTTATGTTGCTTGCCTCATCGTTTGAAAGGGTCAAGGGTGTGTCCGTGGTCGTGGGGATGTCTGTTTCAGAGTTTTGTGTGGTTTCGGTCTTTTTGTTTGTTTGTGTTTTGGTGTTTGTGTCTTTTGGTGTTTTTGTCATTTTGTTTGTGTGGGTCGAAGGGTTGTTTGTTTGGGTGTCTTGTGTGTTTGTTGGTTTGTCTGTTTGTGTGGTGTCTTCGTTGTTTGGGTTGTCTGATGTTTGGTTTATCTGTGTTTGTGCCTGTGTTTGTGCCTGTGTTTGTTCCTGTGTCCACTGTTTTACAGCGTTCAACTTAAGCAGAAGCTTATTGTTGGCCTCCAAGATCAATTCCGTCATGTGCGTCAGCTCTTCCACCTCCTCTTTGGTCGGACCGGGAGACAGCTGTTTTCCGGGAGACTGAGGTGCAGGCTGGGCCTCCACTAGTGAAGACCTGGCCACTTCACCTACATTACCCGTGGACTGCCGCTCAACCGGTGTCGCAATGAGTTCCAGTAGTTCGTCCACTGCACGTGGCGGTGATTCGGGAACGTCCGTCATTGTTGTTTTGTCGTGATATCCCGTCTTGTTTTTGTCGGCTGTGTCGGCAAGCAAATTCAGGGAAGTCCTGAATTGGAGTGCCCAGTCTTTTGGCATAGTGAGGAGTCCTTTTGTCTTCTGTCCGTCGCGTATGTCACGGATTAAGCCAGTCAGTATCGCTATTGCCCGCTCTAAATCATTTGCGGGACTGATGCCAACGGGGTACCGTGCAAGGAAGTCCTCCAAGCTGCGCCCAGCCGTAGATGCAACCAGTGGTCCCGCACTCCCCTCGATGACCGGCTGCAGCGTCGACCGCTTTGCCAGGCCCAGTCCAACCTTCGAAGTGCTTTTCGAAGGTGCGGAAGCTACCGCAAATGGAAGGGTTGGCATGGTCGGCGAGGAGCCTAGTGTCATCCGGCGAGTGAGTAGGGCCTCTTGTCTGGTTGACATCAACGGGGTCGCCGTGCTTAGGGAGGCCCGTCCTCTGGAGGTCACCCGGGCCGGTCCCGACAGTCGCTTGGGCGATGCGGTCAGTTGCGACCTGGAGGTACTGCGCGTCATTGGGGCCATGGTGGAAGCAGGTGGAGTTTAACCTGGAAATATAAGAGCAGAGGGAAAGTGTAGTATTGCCTTTTTTGGAGGATAGGGATAAAAGTGAAAAACTTTGCCCTGGAAGAGAAAAGAAGAAGGAGAGTGTAGTATTGTTTAATTGGGTAGGAGGGGTTCTATCTGAAATTATAAGAACAGAGGGAAAGTGTAGTATTGCTTTTTTGGGGGAGGAGGGTTGAATTAAGAGGTTTTTCCTGAAATAAAAGAGAAGAAGGAGAGTGTAGTATTGTTTATTAATGGGGGGGGGGGGGGGGGTAGGTTAAGCAATTTTCTGGAAATATAAGAAGAGAGGGAGAGTGTAGTATTGTTTGATAGAGGGGAGGAATTTAAGAATTTTTTATGAATAAGAAAAGAATTAGCACTGATAAGAGATAGAGAAGAGGAAAAGTATAGTATTGTTAACAAGTGGAAGGGGATTTGGTAAATTAGTTATGAGGAAATGAGGATTTTGGCTGAAAATATAAGAGAGGAGGAGAGTGTAGTATTGCCTTGTGGGTTTAACGGATATATGGGATGGGTGTGGGAATTTTGACTGTAAGGAAAGAGGAGAATTAGTGCTGGAATTGTAGTAAAAGAAGGAGAGTGTAGTCTTGTTTATAATGGGGGGGGGGGAGATATTAAATTATTTAATTTGTGCTAAGCGGGAGAGAGAAGAGATGTTGTGGATATGCAGTAAATCGATATGTAAATATGTATCGGATATGTAAATCGAAATTGGTTTAATATTCGGAAATTTTAATGCTAGAGTGTACAGTAGGGTATTTTTGAAGGGGATTTGGATTTGTCTACGGAAACCTAATATATTGTTATTTAATTATTAGAATACTTTGAGTGAAGATTGATTATTTCCAGGAAAAAAATTATTCAGGGATTAGTTTTTTTTGTTGATGTGATGGTAAGAGAATTAATAAGTTAAGGCTTAATTTAGGAGATATTGTATCGGAGCGGAACGCCTAGTTTGAGATTTAAATGAATGAATTAGTAAGTGAACTAATTGTTGGGTGAGTGGTGAATTGGTTATTTGTGTGTAAGAGAGAGAAGTGACGGATGGGAGCTACGGATGGGAGAATAAGCAAGGGATGCTAGTTGATGGGGTTTTTTCCGTTACGGGTAGAAGGTAGCAAGTGTGTACGTGGGAATAAACTACCGAGCGGGAAGAAAACTACCTTGCGCATGGAAAGGGGGTTTAGCGCGTACAGTTGATTGTTATTTTAGGGGGTGTGGCAGGTGCAATAGAGAATGGTGAATAAGCAAAGGATGCTGGCTGTTGGGATTTCCCCCGTTACGGGCACAAGGTAGCAAGTGCGTACGTAGTTTGGCGAGGGGGGAAAAACTACCTTGCGCGTGGGAAAGGGGTTTAGTGCGTTTAGTTAAATATTATTTTAGAGGGGTGTGGCAGGTGCAAAGGAGAAAAATGTTATGAGCGTAGGAAAGTGTGGGTTTGGTCCGTGCAAGAAATTTTTTTTTTCTACAGGTGTACAAAAATTAATTGCAAGTGTGAAGGAAATTTCTTCGCAGGAACAAAAGGGGTTTGGGTGAATGGGATTTTGTAATGTTGTGTGTTTGTGAATGGGTTTTTTGGGTTTTTGCTCGGGAATTTTGAGATTCTTCCTGTGGGTTTTCCTAACGATTTTTTAAATGGGGACAGGGAATTTGTACGTGGGTAGGCAAGGTTTTTAGGAATGTATGGTTAATGTTATTGAGTGTTGGGAATAATTTATGAACTAAAATTTCTGCTATCTTAAATGTCTGTGGCTTGCCGGTTTGAATCTACGCTGGCGCTTGTGGGATGCTTCGTCGCTTGAGGATCAATTTCCGGAGCACACACACACGCACGCACAAGCACTAGGACAATTAAGTTGGGACTGGTTTTGGCAGAGGGCCTCACCAATTTGTGGCGTCGACGCCGTCCGTCGAAAATCCGCGTATTTATTGTAGAAGACAACAAATCAGAACGGTTATCCACAGACGCGGTCGCCTCCCAATTGATCTTAATTATCCGTTGATTCAATACACTGGCACTCGCTAAAGCGGGACTGGTTTGGCAGAGGGCTTCACCAACTTGGGGCGTCAACGCCGCCTGTAGAATATCCGTGAATTATCGTGGAAGACAATAACTCAAAAGATACGGCAATCAACAGACGCGGACGCCTCCCACTTGCACTTGTTTGCACTTAGTCGCACAGTTTCGGCATGCCTTATCTAGTTCTTAAACTCTGTTATTCTACATATATGTGGCGTAATGAACCGATACTGTTCTAGCTTATAGTATAGTTATATTCTTTTTACAAAAATCTGACTAATACGTTGAGGGCAGTTTACAAAACACTATCCTTTATAGCGAAACTTTAGTTACCTACATCATATCTGTTCACTTCTACATGACTATCCTGCGAAAGGTAATCTTCGCGTTCACTATTTTTGTTTAAATTGACGACACATACGCTTGCGTAGAGAGCTAGTTAAGCTGTTTGACTAAACAATTATGCTAATTCTTTAATATTAACGCTAATGTGCAACCGTTAGAAGAAGTTAGGCTCATGTCCTCCCAGGACGTTGCTCATCAGTTATCCGTTCGGCACGATGCGTATAGGAGCATAGCCAGCTCATTGATCGAGCCAAATGCAAACTAATCAGTTGGATGTCGCAATAGTGAGTGGGTTTCCTACAAACTATTTCGGGTGGACCTAAAACGAGCCAAGAAGAAAAGACATTACGATAAAGTAGGCAAATGATTATCTTGCACTGCTATAATACTTACCGAAAACAATATCCAAGAACACTTTACAAGCCTTCAACAGACATCCTACAACAGTTATCAACTGTTTATCAACTCGTAGCGGCACATTGAATGGTGGTTTTATACTCCTAAGCAAAGAAAACAAATAGCATTAATAATAGAGTTAAAAACCACATATCTTTCAATTAAAGTTAAACTATTAGTTTTAAGAGACAATCCCAAATCTTTAGCATATTTGAACTATGAGTCTCAGTAAATTTACCCTATTCTTCCGTCCCGGCTTGATTCCAATTGTCGTTCGTCTACGAACACTCCGTTTCGTAAATCTATTCCCCTAGAACACTCCTGTATTTCCGCTTTAACGTCCGGCTATCCCATTTGCTGAAACATAGAAAAATTATATGTTCACTTAAACGCTCGTTGTCGTGTGGTTTATTATATGAATATAATAAAACACAGCACACAAAGAAAAAAAATGCAACTTACCTAGTCCTTCTGAACTGGCGCTAACTTATCTGCTTCTGATTCCTTTCAAAACTGTCCCAAAATAACTTCAGCATGTTAGAATAACACTATACTTTTCTCTAAACATTTTTTATTATACATTATTAAACACTTTTTCACCAAAATGGGAGCCACAAAACACTCAAAACACGCAGGAAATATGAATATACGTTCAGCGTATATTCGTTAGGACATACGGTTTGTTTTTGTTTTGAAAATGCCGCCATAGGATGGCTGACGTTCACCAACACCATCATAGACTTTTATCGTCGTCCTACTCTTACTTACGGCAAAGTTTCTTCCATCTCACGATTCGAGCAAATTTTTACCCTTCACACCCCCTCGGGCCTATATTTCGCTTGACAATTTCTACTTGGGGACACATTAGCCAAGACACATTAGCCGAGACACATTAGCCAAGACACCTTCGCCAAGACACCTTAGCAAAGACACCTTAGCCAAGACACCTTAGCTAAGACGCATAGCCGAGACACATTAGCCAAGACACATTAGCCAAGACACATTAGCCGAGACACATTAGCCAAGACACATTAGCCAAGACACCTTAGCCAAGACACATTAGCCAAGACACCTTAGCCAAGACACATTAGCCAAGACACATTAGCCAAGACACATTAGCCAAGACACCTTCGCCAAGACACCTTAGCCAAGACACATTAGTCAAGACACATTAGCCAAGACACATTATACAAGACACTTTGGAGGAATGGGGTCACGAGCGGAATTTCGGATTAAGGATATAATTACGTGTGGTCGGTTCCGTGGTCCAAAAGTAAGAGGCTTAATTTTATTCCTAATTCTTAGTTATACATAAATTGGTTGTCTTCGTTGTGACGACGAAGGGCCCACGACGGGTCTGGTTTATGCTCGCGGATCGAGCGTTCTTTGTCCCTACTTGTATGCAATATGCATATGGCATAAATGCGTATGGTTGCGGTGAGCCGCTACATCACTTCCCCCTTTCTTTAACTTTTTGTGGTTGAAAAATGTTCCTGCCATAGCGCGTTTGGTACGAAGGCTGTTTGGGGGTTACAATTTTTTGGTCGGGACGCGAGGCGTTACACGTGTTTTTACAATCGATCGGTTCATTTAAAAACGCTGGTTTCAGGCGATCTATCGAGATCGCCTTTTTTCTACCCTTAACTTCTACTGTGTACGTCTTTTTTCCTTTTCTGAGAACTTTATATGGCCCATCATAAGGAGGGGTGAGGGACGGTCTTACGTTGTCAACGCGTACAAATACGTGATTGCAAAGATTTAGGTTTGGATTTACAAAATATTTTTTGTTAGGATTATGGTTGGACGTCTGGGTAGGTGTTATTCTTCTCATGATAGTTTTAAGATTTGTTACGAATTCAGGTGTTATATCAGGGACTGTACCGCTATTTACGAAGTATTCTCCGGGTAGACGCAAGTTGGTGCCGTATGTCAGCTCGGCTACCGTTACGCCGAGGTCGTCCTTAATAGTGGAGCGCATCCCTAACAGCACCAACGGAAGTGCTTCTTTCCATCTGGTCCGATCGTGGCTAACAAGGGCAGCTTTCAATTGGCGATGGAGACGCTCTATCTGACCGTTTGCCTGTGGGTGATAAGGGGATGTTTTTATATGGTCGATACCAAGTGATTCAGACAGCTTTTTAAAAAGTTCGCTTTCAAACTGTCTGCCGCGGTCGGTGGTGATTTTGGCTGGTACTCCGAATCTCGAAATCCAGCTTCTGATGAATTCACGGGCTACAGTCTCCGCTGTCATGTTTGGTAAGGGAACTACCTCCGGCCATCTGGTGAATTTGTCGATCATCGTAAGACAATAAATATTGCCTTCTGAAGGAGGTAGAGGTCCAATCAGATCCATGTGCACGTGTTGGAAACGTTCGTGTGGTACGATGATCTGCTCCGGTTTGGTGAAGTTGTGTCTCGTTACTTTGTTTCTTTGACACTGAATGCAAGTAGTGACAAAGTTCTTGCAGTCTTTCCTGATGGATGGCCAAACGTATCGCTTAGTGACTAAAAGTGTTGTTCCTCTGATGCCGGGGTGCGAAATGTTATGCATTTTGCTGATGATTTGCTTTCGAAGTGTTTTCGGGACTAAAGGGCGTATTTCAGGGGTCGACACATCGCAATACAATGTGCCTTTTTTCGACGGAAGTACGAAAGGTTTCACGCGAATCGTACTGCCTGCAGGAGGGTGTTGAATGAACTCGGTGATATCGGCATCCGTTCGTTGCAGCTCAGCCATTTGGTCGTAGTCGATAGGTTCGGAAATAATTGCTTCAATCCGGCTTAACATGTCTGCAACGTTGTTACCTTCGCCTGGGATATGACGAATATCTGTCGTATATTCGCTTATGAAGCATAATCGACGCTGTTGTGTAGGGTTAGCACGTTCGGGTCGTTGAAGGAAAGCTGTTACGAGTGGCTTATGGTCGGTGTAAATGCAAAAAACACGTGCCTCGAGCAGGTCCTTAAAATATCGCACTGACTCGTACATCGCGTATAGCTCGCGATCGTATGTGCTAGCCTTCTGCATCGTTGGTGTCAGCTTCTTCGAAAAAAACGCTAGAGGTTCGAGGCTATGGTTGGTTACCTGGTGTAGTGCTCCTCCAACTGCAACATTCGAAGCGTCAACATGTAGACATAGATTTGCATGGGGTGATGGGTGTGCCAGGAGTGTCGCATTCGCCAAATATTTTTTACAGTTCACAAAGGCTGCTTCGGTGTTTTCGTCCCATTTTAGCGGTGTTAGATCATTCTTGACGTTCCCTCGAATCATCTGTTGCAAGAGTTGTTGGTTATTTGCCGCATGAGGAATAAAACGTCGATAAAAATTTATCGTGCCGATGAACGTTTTAAGCTGCTTTGCGACCTTAGGGCGTGGAAAATCGAGGATCACTTGAACTTTCGTTGGATTTGGTTTGATGCCCTGGGGTGTGATCGTGTGACCAAGAAAAATGACGGAAGATTGACCTATTTGGCACTTGTCTACGTTGATTGCCAAACCGTTTTCTCGCAAACGTTGAAAAACCGTTTGTAGATGTTTTTTGTGTTCTTCTATATTGGGCGAGGCGATACATAGATCATCAATATACGGGAAAACAAACGGAAGATCGCGAAATATAGAATGAAGGTATCGTTGTAGTGTCTGGCCGGCGTTTCTTAATCCGAACGTCATAAAACGAAACTCGAACAAACCGAATGGTGTGGTTATCGCTGTCTTCGGTATATCCTCTTCCGCAACAGGAATCTGATGGTAAGCTCTTTGGAGATCTATGCAGGAAAATACGCTTGTGTCATGTAATATATTGCCGAAGTCTTGGATATGTGGTATCGGGTATCTATCTGGTTCGGTTACTGCATTCAGGTTTCTGTAATCTCCACACGGTCTCCACTTCCCATTTGATTTCTTCACCATGTGTAACGGACTGGCCCATGAGCTTTTAGAAGGTTGACAAATACCTTGCTCCATCATATATTTAAATTCCGATTGGGCTGCTTGTAACTTTTGTATCGGTAATCTGCGAGGTTGGCAAAAAATAGGTGGACCTTTCGTTAAGATTTGATGCGTTACGTTAAATTTTGTCGATCGATTCTTCAGATTGAGTACCGTAATATCGCTGAATTCTCTTAGTATTTGTTTGTAAATATCCGAGGTACTACATACAGCTACTGAAAGCGATGCTGTGTTTTTTGTGTTCGATATCAGTTTGTCGCGTTTAATGTCTACGAGTAGGTCGAAGTGTTTAAGGAAGTCCGCACCTATTATGTGCGAATCAACATCAGCAATAGTGAAAGGCCAGGTGAACTGCTGGTTAAGTCCAATATCAAGGGTGATATTTTTAGTGCCATAAGTGGCGATCTGGCTACCGTTTGCAGCAAAAAGTTTTCGTGCCGGTGTGGGATTCATCCTTTCTCTAAAGGATGGTGGTACGACAGAAATTTCTGCCCCTGTGTCAATAAGGAATCGATTGTGAGTCCTGTTATCGTTCACATAAATGCGATCGATATTTCCGTTTTGGTTCAGGGTCATATGGTTCAGCTTGATGCTGGTATTCTTCTCATGGTGAGTAGTGCTTGGGTGTGATGGTGAGTTGGTGCTATTAGTGGTATCATGGTGCGTATTGTGTGATTCGTGGTTCATTCTGTGTGGCGTTCGATTATAGTTGGTGTGTGAGTAATCGGGTTCATTTTCGGCGATGAGATGAGATTCGGGATAGTTAGAAACTCGGAGAGAGAAACGCACTACTTTTTTCGGGAGTAGACCGGTAGACGCTCTTCGAAAAAAATGCACTTAGTGGCAGGATCGTTCGGATGCTCTTTCTCACACTTTTCGGCCTTGTTACCATGACGATAGTGAAACCAACAGAGCCATCGGCGCGGTGCTCTCGATGGTGTGCGTGATCGCAATGAACTTGGAGTTCGTTGGTCCCATGGTTGCCTCGATCCGGATGCGTGTCGCTGCCTGGATCGAGATGATGTGTGTGTGTTTCGATCAGAGAAAGCGCAGCATCGATCAGCTGATAGAACCTCATCTAAGCGTCGTGAGAGAGCTTCGATACGAGCTTCAAGCGTGTTTATGGTTGCACATGCAACTGCACTTGTATCGCTTGTGCTGGGTGGTGTGCTGCTCGGAGCTTCAAGGATCTTGTCTGCTACCTTGGCTTGATCGTCTAATGAGGCAGACGGCATAGCGGCGATGATGGAACGTGCAGTGATTGGCAAAGCACGTAGCCAAATATTAGTCAGGACATTATCGGAACATCCCTCTCCACCAAGACGGCGCATTTCAGAAAGTAGCGCACTTGGTTTCCGATCGCCTAATGATACTCCGGAAAGCAGGCTGGTTAAACGCTGGTTTTCTGTCGGCCTGAAATATTCGATGACGGCCTTTTTCATGGTGTCGTACCTATCGGAGGTTTCCGATTTATTGCATTTTGCGATGGCGGAAAGAAAAAACTTCGCGCGTGTGCCAAGTGCAACGATTACTGCGTTGAATTTGTGTCGGTCTAGCTTGACCCCATTCACGTAAAATGCTGCTTCTAAACAGACGAACCACGTCTCGACGTCTTCGGAATCGAAATCCGGAAAGTTAATTTTTGAATGCGTTACAGCGATCTGAGTTTCCTCCTCTTTCGGTTTCGTCACCGTTGACTCGAACATTTTCACTGTTTTCGCGGCGCGGAAAGTACGGGCGAATTGTGTTACGCGTAAACGGTGCGAATATCAAGTCGATTCCGTGATACGAAAAAATACTTCACGGTTGCGGTCGCGGTCGATCACTACGCGGTTTTCGTGTCGAAAAAAAAATCACTTGTTCGGATGAAAAGTTCGCGCAATCGAACGGTCGGGGTCACCAGTTTGGAGGAATGGGGTCACGAGCGGAATTTCGGATTAAGGATATAATTACGTGTAGTCGGTTCCGTGGTCCAAAAGTAAGAGGCTTAATTTTATTCCTAATTCTTAGTTATACATAAATTGGTTGTCTTCGTTGTGACGACGAAGGGCCCACGACGGGTCTGGTTTATGCTCGCGGATCGAGCGTTCTTTGTCCCTACTTGTATGCAATATGCATATGGCATAAATGCGTATGGTTGCGGTGAGCCGCTACAACACATTATCCAAGACAGATTAGCCAAGACACATTAGCCGAGACACATTAGCCAAGACACATTAGCCAAGAAACCTTAGCCAAGACACATTAGCCAAGACACATTAGCCGAGACACATTAGCCAAGACACATTAGCCAAGACACCTTCGCCAAGACACCTTAGCCAAGACACCTTAGCCAAGACACCTTAGCTAAGACGCATAGCCGAGACACATTAGCCAAGACACATTAGCCAAGACACATTAGCCAAGACACATTAGCCAAGACACATTAGCCAAGACACCTTAGCCAAGACACATTAGCCAAGACACCTTAGCCAAGACACATTAGCCAAGACACATTAGCCAACACACATTAGCCAAGACACCTTCGCCAAGACACCTTAGCCAAGACACATTTGCCAAGACACATTAGCCAAGACACATTATACAAGACACCTTAGCCAAGACACCTTAGCCAAGACACCTTAGCCAAGACACCTTAGCCAAGACACCTTAGCCAAGACACATTAGTCAAGACACATTAGCCAAGACACATTAGGCGAGACACATTAGCCAAGACACATTAGCCAAGACATCTTAGCCAAGACACCTTAGCCAAGACACCTTAGCCAAGACACCTTAGCCAAGACACATTAGCCAAGACACCTTAGCCAAAACACCTTAGCCAAGACACATTAGCCAAGACACATTAGTCAAGACACATTAGCCAAGACACATTAGCCAAGACACCTTAGCCAAGACACATTAGCCAAGACACATTAGCCAAGACACCTTAGCCAAGACACCTTAGCCAAGACACCTTAGCCAGGACACATTAGCCAAGACACATTAGCCGAGACACATTAGCCAAGACACCTTAGCCAAGACACCTTAGCCAAGACACCTTAGCCAAAACACCTTAGCCAAGACACATTAGCCAAGACACATTAGCCAAGACACCTTAGCCAAGACACATTGGCCAAGACACCTTAGCCAAGACACATTACCCAAGACACCTTAGCCAAGACACCTTAGCCAAGACACCTTAGCCAAGACACATTAGTCAAGACACATTAGCCAAGACACATTAGGCGAGACACATTAGCCAAGACACATTAGCCAAGACATCTTAGCCAAGACACATTAGACAAGACACATTAGCCGAAACACATTAGCCAAGACACATTAGCCAAAACACCTTAGCCAAGACACATTAGCCAAGACACACTAGCCAAGACACACTAGCCAAGACACCTTAGCCAAGACACATTAGCCAAGACACATTAGCCAAGACACATTAGCCAAGACACATTAGCCGAGACACATTAGCCAAGACACATTAGCAAAGACACCTTAGCCAAGACACCTTAACCAAGACACATTAGCCAAGACACATTAGCCAAGACACCTTAGCCAAGACACATTAGCCAAGACACCTTAGCCAAGACACCTTAGTCAAGACACATTAGCCAAGACACCTTAGCCAAGACAACTTAGCCAAGACACATTAGCCAAGACGCATTAGCCAAGACACCTTAGCCAAGACACCTTTGCCAAGACACCTTAGTCAAGACACATTAGCAAAGACACCTTAGTCAAGACACCTTAGCCAAGACACATTAGCCAAGACACATTAGCCGAGACACATTAGCCGAGACACATGAGCCAAGACACCTTAGCCAAGACACATTAGCCGAGACACATTAGCCAAGACACTTTAGACGAGACACATTAGCCAAGACACCTTAGCCAAGACACCTTAGCCAATACACATTAGCCGAGACACATTAGCCAAGACACATTAGCCAAGACACCTTAGCCGAGACACATTTGCCTAGACACATTAGCCGAGACACCTTAGCCAAGACACATTAGCCAAGACACCTTAGCCAAGACACCTTAGCCAAGACACATTAGCCAAGACACATTAGCCAAGACACCTTTGCCAAGACAAATTAGCCAAGACACCTTAGCCAAGACACATTAGTCAAGACACATTAGCCGAGACAAATTACAAAAGACACATTAGCCAAGACACATTAGCCGAGACACCTTAGCCAAGACACATTAGCCAAGACACATTTGCCAAGACACCTTAGCCAAGACACATTAACCGAGACACATTAGCCAAGACACATTAGCCAAGACACATTAGCTGAGACACATTAGCCAAGACACATTAGCCAAGACACATTAGCCAAGACACATCAGCCAAGACACATTAGCCAAGACACATTAGCCAAGACACATTAGACAAGACACATTAGCCAAGACATATTAGCCAAGACACATTAGCCAAGACACCTTAGCCAAGACACATTAGCCAAGACACCTTAGCCAAGACACATTAGCCAAGACACCTTAGCCAAGACACCTTAGCCAAGACACCTTAGCCAAGACACATTAGCCAAGACACATTAGGCAAGACACATTAGCCAAGACACCTTAGCCAAGACACCTTAGCCAAGACACATTAGATAAGACACATTAGCCGAGACACATTAGCCAAGACACATTAGCCAAGACACATTAGCCAAGACACAATAGCTGAGACACATTAGCCAAGACACATTAGCCAAGACACATTAGCCAAGACACATCAGCCAAGACACATTAGCCAAGACACATTAGCCAAGACACATAAGACAAGACACATTAGCCGAGACATATTAGCCAAGACACATTAGCCAAGACACCTTAGCCAAGACACATTAGCCAAGACACCTTAGCCAAGACACATTAGCCAAGATACCTTAGCCAAGACACCTTAGCCAAGACAACTTATCCAAGACACATTAGTCAAGACACATTAGCCAAGACACATTAGCCGAAACACATTAGCCAAGACACATTAGTCAAGACACCTTAGCAAAGACACATAAGCCAAGACACATTAGCCAAGACACATTAGCCGAGACACATTAGCCAAGACACATTAGCCAAGACACCTTAGCCAAGACACCTTAGCCAAGACACCTTAGCCAAGACACATTAGCCAAGACACATTAGGCAAGACACATTAGCCAAGACACCTTAGCCAAGACACCTTAGCCAAGACACATTAGATAAGACACATTAGCCGAGACACATTAGCCAAGACACATTAGCCAAGACACATTAGCCAAGACACAATAGCTGAGACACATTAGCCAAGACACATTAGCCAAGACCCATCAGCCAAGACACATTAGCCAAGACACATTAGCCAAGACACATTAGACAAGACACATTAGCCGAGACATATTAGCCAAGACACATTAGCCAAGACACCTTAGCCAAGACACATCAGCCAAGACACCTTAGCCAAGACACATTAGCCAAGATACCTTAGCCAAGACACCTTAGCCAAGACACCTTATCCAAGACACATTAGTCAAGACACATTAGCCAAGACACATTAGCCGAAACACATTAGCCAAGACACATTAGTCAAGACACATTAGCCAAGACACATTAGCCAAGACACATTAGCCAAGACACATTAGCCAAGACACCTTAGCCAAGACACATTAGTCAAGACACATTAGCCGAGACACATTAGTCAAGACACATTAGCCAAGACAGCTTAGCCAAGACAACTTAGCCAAGACACATTAGCCAAGACGCATTAGCCAAGACACATTAGCCAAGACACATTAGCCAAGACACATTAGCCAAGACACATTAGCCAAGACACCTTTGCCAAGACAAATTAGCCAAGACACCTTAGCCAAGACACATTAGTCAAGACACATTAGCCGAGACACATTACAAAAGACACATTAGCCAAGACACATTAGCCGAGACACCTTAGCCAAGACACATTAGCCAAGACACATTTGCCAAGACACCTTAGCCAAGACACATTAACCGAGACACCTTAGCCAAGACACATTAGCCATGACACATTAGCCGAGACACATTAGCCAAGACACATTAGCCAAGACACCTTAGCCAAGACACATTAGTCAAGACACATTAGCCAAGACACATTAGCCGCGACACATTAGCCAAGACACATTAGCCAAGACACCTTAGCCAAGACACATTAGTCAAGACACATTAGCCGAGACACATTAGTCAAGACACATTAGCCAAGACAGCTTAGCCAAGACAACTTAGCCAAGACACATTAGCCAAGACGCATTAGCCAAGACACATTAGCCAAGACACATTAGCCAAGACACCTTAGTCAAGACACATTAGCCAAGACACCTTAGCCAAGACAACTTAGCCAAGACACATTAGCCAAGACGCATTAGCCAAGACACCTTAGCCAAGACACCTTAGCCAAGACACCTTAGTCAAGACACATTAGCAAAGACACCTTAGTCAAGACACCTTAGCCAAGACACATTAGCCAAGACACCTTAGCCAAGACACTTTAGACGAGACACATTAGCCAAGACACCTTAGCCAAGACACCTTAGCCAAGACACATTTGCCAAGACACATTAGCCAAGACACCTTTGCCAAGACAAATTAGCCAAGACACCTTAGCCAAGACACATTAGTCAAGACACATTAGCCGAGACACATTAGCCGAGACACATTAGCCAAGACACCTTAGCCAATACACATTAGCCGAGACACATTAGCCAAGACACATTAGCCAAGACACATTAGCCAAGACACCTTAGCCAAGACACCTTAGCCAAGACACATTAGCCGAGACACATTAGCCGAGACACATGAGCCAAGACACCTTAGCCAAGACACATTAGCCAAGACACCTTAGCCAAGACACTTTAGACGAGACACATTAGCCAAGACACCTTAGCCAAGACACCTTAGCCAATACACATTAGCCGAGACACATTAGCCAAGACACATTAGCCAAGACACCTTAGCCAAGACACATTTGCCAAGACACATTAGCCGAGACACCTTAGCCAAGACACATTAGCCAAGACACCTTAGCCAAGACACCTTAGCCAAGACACATTAGCCAAGACACATTAGCCAAGACACCTTTGCCAAGACAAATTAGCCAAGACACCTTAGCCAAGACACATTAGTCAAGACACATTAGCCGAGACACATTACAAAAGACACATTAGCCAAGACACATTAGCCGAGACACCTTAGCCAAGACACATTAGCCAAGACACATTTGCCAAGACACCTTAGCCAAGACACATTAACCGAGACACATTAGCCAAGACACATTAGCCAAGACACATTAGCTGAGACACATTAGCCAAGACACATTAGCCAAGACACATTAGCCAAGACACATCAGCCAAGACACATTAGCCAAGACACATTAGCCAAGACACATTAGACAAGACACATTAGCCGAGACACATTAGCCAAGACACATTAGCCAAGACACCTTAGCCAAGACACATTGGCCAAGACACATTAGCCAAGACACCTTAGCCAAGACACCTTAGCCAAGACACCTTAGCCAAGACACCTTAGCCAAGACACCTTAGCCAAGACACCTTAGCCAAGACACCTTAGCCAAGACACATTAGTCAATACACATTAGCCAAGACACCTTAGCCAAGACACATTAGCCGAGACACATTAGCCAAGACACATTAGCCAAGACACCTTAGCCAAGACACATTGGCCAAGACACCTTAGCCAAGACACATTAGCCAAGACACCTTAGCCAAGACACCTTAGCCAAGACACATTAGTCAAGACACATTAGCCAAGACACCTTAGCCAAGACACATTAGCCGAGACACATTAGCCAAGACACATTAGCCAAGACACCTTAGCCAAGACACCTTAACCAAGACACATTAGTCAAAAAACATTAGCCAAGACACATTAGCCGAGACACATTAGCCAAGACACATTAGCCAAGACATCTTAGCCAAGACACATTAGACTAGACACATTAGCCGAAACACATTAGCCAAGACACATTAGCCAAAACACCTTAGCCAAGACACATTAGCCAAGACACACTAGCCAAGACACACTAGCCAAGACACATTAGCCAAGACACCTTAGCCAAGACACCTTAGCCAAGACACATTAGCCAAGACACCTTAGCCAAGACACATTAGTCTAGACACATTAGCCAGGACACATTACCCAAGACACATAAGCCAAGACACATTAGCCGAGACACCTTAGCCAAGACACATTAGCCAAGACACATTTGCCAAGACACCTTAGCAAAGACACATTAGCCAAGACACCTTAGCCAAGACACATTAGCCAAGAAACCTTAGCCAAGACACCTAAGCCAAGACACCTTAGCCAAGACACCTTAGCCAAGACACCTTAGCCAAGACACCTTAGCCAAGACACATTAGTCAATACACATTAGCCAAGACACCTTAGCCAAGACACATAAGCCACGACACATTAGCCAAGACACCTTAGCCAAGACACATTAGCCAATACACCTTAGCCAAGACACCTTAGCCAAGACACATTAGCTAAGACACATTAGCCAAGACACATTAGCCAAGACACATTAGCCGAGACACATTAGTCAAGACACATTAGCCAAGACACATTAGCCAAGACACATTAGCCAAGACACATTAGCCGAGACACATTACCCAAGACACCTTAGCCAAGACTTATTAGCCAAGACACCTTAGCCAAGACACATTAGCCAAGACACCTTAGCCAAGACAACTTAGCCAAGACACATTAGCCAAGACGCATTAGCCAAGACACCTTAGCCAAGACACCTTAGCCAAGACACCTTAGTCAAGACACATTAGCAAAGACACCTTAGCCAAGACACATTAGCCAAGACACATTAGCCGAGACACATTAGCCGAGACACATGAGCCAAGACACCTTAGCCAAGACACATTAGCCAAGACACCTTAGCCAAGACACTTTAGACGAGACACATTAGCCAAGACACCTTAGCCAAGACACCTTAGCCAATACACATTAGCCGAGACACATTAGCCAAGACACATTAGCCAAGACACCTTAGCCAAGACACATTTGCCAAGACACATTAGCCGAGACACCTTAGCCAAGACACATTAGCCAAGACACCTTAGCCAAGACACCTTAGCCAAGACACATTAGCCAAGACACATTAGCCAAGACACCTTTGCCAAGACAAATTAGCCAAGACACCTTAGCCAAGACACATTAGTCAAGACACATTAGCCGAGACACATTACAAAAGACACATTAGCCAAGACACATTAGCCGAGACACCTTAGCCAAGACACATTAGCCAAGACACATTTGCCAAGACACCTTAGCCAAGACACATTAACCGAGACACATTAGCCAAGACACATTAGCCAAGACACATTAGCTGAGACACATTAGCCAAGACACATTAGCCAAGACACATTAGCCAAGACACATCAGCCAAGACACATTAGCCAAGACACATTAGCCAAGACACATTAGACAAGACACATTAGCCGAGACACATTAGCCAAGACACATTAGCCAAGACACCTTAGCCAAGACACATTGGCCAAGACACATTAGCCAAGACACCTTAGCCAAGACACCTTAGCCAAGACACCTTAGCCAAGACACCTTAGCCAAGACACCTTAGCCAAGACACCTTAGCCAAGACACCTTAGCCAAGACACATTAGCCAAGACACCTTAGCCAAGACACCTTAGCCAAGACACATTAGCCGAGACACATTAGCCAAGACACATTAGCCAAGACACCTTAGCCAAGACACATTGGCCAAGACACCTTAGCCAAGACACATTAGCCAAGACACCTTAGCCAAGACACCTTAGCCAAGACACCTTAGCCAAGACACATTAGTCAAGACACATTAGCCAAGACACCTTAGCCAAGACACATTAGCCAAGACACACTAGCCAAGACACCTTAGCCAAGACATATTAGCCAAAACACCTTAGCCAAGACACATTAGCCAAAACACCTTAGCCAAGACACCTTAGCCAAGACACCTTAGCCAAGACACCTTAGCCGAGACACATTAGCCAAGACATATTAGCCGAGACACATAAGCCAAGACACCTTAGCCAAGACACCTTAGCCAAGACACTTTAGCCAAGACACTTTAGATAAGACACATAAGTCAAGACACATTAGCCGAGACACATAACCCAAGACACATTAGCCAAAGCACCTTAGCCAAGACACCTTAGCCAAGACACATTAGCCAAGACACATAAGCCAAGACACATTAGCTAAGACACCTTAGCCAAGACACATTAACCAAGACACATTAGCCAAGAAACATAAGCCAAGACAACTTAGCCAAGACACCTTAGCCACGACACATTAGCCAAGACACATTAGCCAAGACACCATAGCCAAGACACCTTAGCCAAGACACCTTAGCCAAGACACATTAGCCAAGACACCTTAGCCAAGACACCTTAGCCAAGACACATTAGCCAAGAAACATAAGCCAAGACACCTTAGCCAAGACACCTTAGCCAAGACACATTAGCCAAAACACCTTAGCCAAGACACCTTAGCCAAGACACCTTAGCCAAGACACATTAGAAAATACACATTAGCTAAGACACCTTAGCCAAGACACATTAGCCAAGACACATTAGCCAAGAAACATAAGCCAAAACACCTTAGCCAAGACACATTAGCCAAGACACATTAGCCAAGACACATTAGCCAAGACACCTTAGCCAAGACACCTTAGCCAAGACACATTAGCCAAGACACCTTAGCCAAGACACCTTAGCCAAGACACATTAGCCATGAAACATAAGCCAAGACACCTTAGCCAAGACACCTTAGCCGAGACACCTTAGCCAAGATACATTAGCCAAGACACTTTAGCCAAGACACCTTAGCCAAGGCACCTTAGCCAAGACACCTTAGCCAAAACACATTAGCCAAGACACATTAGCCAAGACACCTTAGCCAAGACACATTAGCCAAAACGCCTTAGCCAAGACACATTAGCCAAGACACCTTTGCCAAGACACCTTAGCCAAGACACATTAGCCAAGACACATTAGCCAAGACACATTAGCCAAGACACCTTAGCCAAGACACCTTAGCCAAGACACATTAGCCAAGACACATTAGACAAGACACATAAGCCAAGACACATTAGCCAAGACACCTTAGCCAAGACACCTTAGCCAAGACACATTAGCCAAGACACATTAGCCAAGACACATTAGCCAAGACACATTAGCCAAGACACATTAGCCGAGACACATTAGCCAAGACACATTAGCCAAGACACATTAGCCGAGACAAATTAGCCAAGACACATTAGCCAAGACACCTTAGCCAAGACACCTTAGGCAAGACACCTTAGCCAAGACACATTAGCCAAGACACATTAGCCAAGACACATTAGCCAAGACACATTAGCCGAGACACATTAGCCGAGACGCTTTAGCCAAGACACCTTAGCCAAGACACATTAGCCAAGACACATTAGACAAGACACATTAGCCAAGACACCTTTGCCAAGACACATTAGCCAAGACACATTAGCCAAGACACCGTAGCCAAGACACGTTAGCCAAGACACCTTAGCCAAGACACATTAGCCAAGACACATTAGCCAAGACACATTAGCCAAGACACCTTAGCCAAGACACATTAGCCGAGACACATTAGCCGAGACGCTTTAGCCAAGACACCTTAGCCAAGACACCTTAGCCAAGACACATTAGCCAAGACACCTTAGCCAAGACACCTTAGCCAAGACACATTAGCCAAGACACATTAGCCAAGACACATTAGCCGAGACACATTAGCCAAGACACCTTAGCCAAGACACCTTAGTCAAGACACATCAGCCAAGACACATAAGCCGAGACACATTAGCCGAGACACATTAGCCAAGACACCTTAGCCAAGACACATTAGCCAAGACACCTTAGCCAAGACACCTTAGCCAAGACACCTTAGCCAAGACACCTTAGCCAAGACACATTAGCCAAGACACATTAGCCAAGACACATTAGCCAAGACACCTTAGCCAAGACACATTAGCCGAGACACATTAGCCGAGACACTTTAGCCAAGACACCTTAGCCAAGACACATTAGCCAAGACACATTAGCCGACACATTAGCCGAGACACTTTAGCCAAGACACCTTAGCCAAGACACCTTAGCCAAGACACATTAGCCAAGACACATTAGCCAAGACACATTAGCCAAGACACATTAGCCAAGACACCTTAGCCAAGACACTTTAGCCAAGACACATTAGCCAAGACACCTTAGCCAAGACACTTTAGCCAAGACACATTAGCCAAGACACATTAGCCAAGACACATTAGCCAAGACACCTTAGCCAAGACACTTTAGCCAAGACACATTAGCCAAGACACCTTAGCCAAGACACATTAGCCAAGACACATTAGCCGAGACACATTAGCCGAGACACTTCAGGCAAGACACCTTAGCCAAGACACCTTAGCCAAGACACATTAGCCAAGACACATTAGCCAAGACACATTAGCCAAGACACATTAGGCAAGACACATTAGGCAAGACACATTAGCCGAGACACCTTAGCCAAGACACCTTAGCCAAGACACTTTAGCCAAGACACATTAGCCAAGACACCTTAGCCAAGACACTTTAGCCAAGACACATTAGCAAAGACACATTAGCCAAGACACATTAGCCAAGACACATTAGCCAAGACACATTAGCCGAGACACATTAGCCGAGACTTTTTAGCCAAGACACCTTAGCCAAGACACATTAGCCAAGACACATTAGCCGAGACACATTAGCCGAGACACTTTAGCCAAGACACCTTAGCCAAGACACCTTAGCCAAGACACATTAGCCAAGACACATTAGCCAAGACACATTAGCCAAGACACATTAGCCAAGACACATTAGCCGAGACACTTTAGCCAAGACACCTTAGCCAAGACACCTTAGCCAAGACACTTTAGCCAAGACACATTAGCCAAGACACCTTAGCCAAGACACTTTAGCCAAGACACATTAGCCAAGACACATTAGCCAAGACACATTAGCCGAGACACATTAGCCAAGACACATTAGCCAAGACACATTAGCCAAGACACATTAGCCAAGACACATTAGCCAAGACACATTAGCCGAGACACATTAGCCAAGACACATTAGCCAAGACACCTTAGCCAAGACACCTTAGCCAAGACACATTAGCCAAGACACATTAGACAAGACACATAAGCCAAGACACATTAGCCAAGACACCTTAGCCAAGACACCTTAGCCAAGACACATTAGCCAAGACACATTAGCCAAGACACATTAGCCAAGACACATTAGCCAAGACACATTAGCCAAGACACATTAGCCGAGACACATTACCCAAGACACATTAGCCAAGACACATTAGCCGAGACACCTTAGCCAAGACACATTAGCCAAGACACCTTAGCCAAGACACCTTAGCCAAGACACCTTAGCCAAGACACATTAGCCAAGACACATTAGCCAAGACACATTAGCCGAGACGCTTTAGCCAAGACACCTTAGCGAAGACACCTTAGCCAAGACACATTAGCAAGACACCTTAGCCAAGACACCTTAGCCAAGACACATTAGCCAAGACACATTAGCCAAGACACATTAGCCGAGACACATTAGCCAAGACACCTTAGCCAAGACACCTTAGCCAAGACACATTAGCCAAGACACATAAGCCGAGACACATTAGCCAAGACACATTAGCCAAGACACCTTAGCCAAGACACATTAGCCGAGACACCTTAGCCAAGACACATTAGCCAAGACACATTAGCCAAGACACCTTAGGCAAGACACTTTAGGCAAGACACCTTAGCCAAGACACATTAGCCAAGACACCTTAGCCAAGACACCTTAGCCAAGACACCTTAGCCAAGACACATTAGCCAAGACACCTTAGCCAAGACACATTAGCCAAGACACCTTAGCCAAGACACATTAGCCAAGACACATTAGCCAAGACACATTAGCCAAGACACCTTAGCCAAGACACCTTAGCCAAGACACATTAGCCAAGACACCTTAGCCAAGACTCTTTAGCCAAGACACCTTAGCCAAGACACATTAGCCAAGACACATTAGCCAAGACACCTTAGCCAAGACACATTAGTCAAGACACATTAGCCAAGACACATTAGCCGAGACACATTAGCCAAGACACATTAGCCAAGACACATTAGCCAAGACACATTGGCCAAGACACCTTAGCCAAGACACATTAGCCAAGACACCTTAGCCAAGACACCTTAGCCAAGACACCTTAGCCAAGACACATTAGTCAAGACACATTAGCCAAGACACCTTAGCCAAGACACATTAGCCGAGACACATTAGCCAAGACACATTAGCCAAGACACCTTAGCCAAGACACCTTAACCAAGACACATTAGCCAAGACACATTAGCCAAGACACATTAGCCGAGACACATTAGCCAAGACACATTAGCCAAGACACCTTAGCCAAGACACATTGGCCAAGACACCTTAGCCAAGACACATTAGCCAAGACACCTTAGCCAAGACACCTTAGCCAAGACACATTAGCCAAGACACCTTAGCCAAGACACCTAAGCCAAGACACATTAGCCGAGACACATTAGCCGAGACACATTAGCCGAGACACATTAGCCAAGACACATTTGCCAAGACACCTTAGCCAAGACACATTAGCCAAGACACGTTAGCCAAGACACATTAGCCAAGAAACCTTAGCCAAGACACTTTAGCCAAGACACATAAGCCAAGACACATTAGCCAAGACACATTAGCCAAGACACATTAGCCAAGACACCTTAGCCAAGACACATTAGCCAAGACACCTTAGCCAAGACACCTTAGCCAAGACACATTAGTCAAGACACATTAGCCAAGACACATTAGCCGAAACACATTAGCCAAGACACATTAGATAAGACATCTTAGCCAAGACACATTAGACAAGACACATTAGCCGAAACACATTAGCCAAGACACATTAGCCAAAACACCTTAGCCAAGACACATTAGCCAAGACACACTAGCCAAGACACACTAGCCAAGACACATTAGCCAAGACACATTAGCCAAGACACATTAGCCAAGACACATTAGCCGAGACACATTAGCCAAGACACATTAGCCAAGACACCTTAGCCAAGACACCTTAACCAAGACACATTAGCCAAGACACATTAGCCAAGACACCTTAGCCAAGACACATTAGCCAAGACACCTTAGATAATACACCTTAGCCAAGACACCTTAGCCAAGACTCTTTAGCCAAGACACCTTAGCCAAGACACATAAGAAAAGACACATTAGCCAAGACACATTAGCCAAGACACATTAGCCAAGACACCTTAGCCAAGACACATTAGTCAAGACACATTAGCCAAGACACATTAGCCGAGACACATTAGCCGAGACACATTAGCCAAGACACATTAGCCAAGACACCTTAGCCAAGACACCTTAACCAAGACACATTAGCCAAGACACATTAGCCGAGACACCTTAGCCAAGACACATTAGCCAAGACACCTTAGCCAATACACCTTAGCCAAGACACTTTAGCCAAGACACATTAGCCAAGACACCTTAGCCAAGACACATTGGCCAAGACACCTTAGCCAAGACACATTAGCCAAGACACCTTAGCCAAGACACCTTAGCCAAGACACCTTAGCCAAGACACATTAGTCAAGACACCTTAGCCAAGACACATTAGCCGAGACACATTAGCCAAGACACATTAGCCAAGACATCTTAGCCAAGACACATTAGTCAAGACACATTAGCCGGGACACATTACCCAAGACACATTAGCCAAGACACCTTAGCCAAGACACATTAGCCAAGACACACTAGCCAAGACACACTAGCCAAGACACATTAGCCAAGACACATTAGCCAAGACACATTAGCCAAGACACATTAGCCGAGACACATTAGCCGAGACACATTAGCCAAGACACATTAGCCAAGACACCTTAGCCAAGACACCTTAACCAAGACACATTAGCCAAGACACATTAGCCGAGACACCTTAGCCAAGACACATTAGCCAAGACACCTTAGCCAATACACCTTAGCCAAGACACCTTAGCCAAGACTCTTTAGCCAAGACACATTAGCCAAGACACATTAGCCAAGACACATTAGCCAAGACACCTTAGCCAAGACACATTAGTCAAGACACATTAGCCAAGACACATTAGCCGAGACACATTAGCCAAGACACATTAGCCAAGACACCTTAGCCAAGACACATTAGCCAAGACACATTAGCCGAGACACATTAGCCAAGACACATTAGCCAAGACACCTTAGCCAAGACACCTTAGCCAAGACACATTAGCCAAGACACATTAGGCAAGACACATTAGCCAAGACACCTTAGCCAAGACACATTAGATAAGACACATTAGCCGAGACACATTAGCCAAGACACATTAGCCAAGACACATTAGCCAAGACACAATAGCTGAGACACATTAGCCAAGACACATTAGCCAAGACACATTAGCCAAGACACATAAGCCAAGACACATTAGCCAAGACACATTAGCCAAGACACATTAGACAAGACACATTAGCCGAGACACATTAGCCAAGACACATTAGCCAAGACACCTTAGCCAAGACACATTAGCCAAGACACCTTAGCCAAGACACATTAGCCAAGATACCGTAGAAAAGACACCTTAGCCAAGACACCTTATCCAAGACACATAAGTCAAGACACATTAGCCAAGACACATTAGCCGAAACACATTAGCCAAGACACATTAGTCAAGACACCTTAGCCAAGACACATAAGCCAAGACACATTAGCCGAGACACATTAGCCAAGACACATTAGCCAAGACACCTTAGCCAAGACACCTTAGCCAAGACACATTAGCCAAGACACATTAGCCAAGACACCTTAGCCAAGACACCTTAGCCAAGACACCTTAGCCAAGACACATTAGCCAAGACACCTAAGCCAAGACACCTTAGCCAAGACACCTTAGCCAGGACACATTAGCCAAGACACATTAGCCGAGACACATTAGTCAAGACACATTAGCCAAGACAGCTCAGCCAAGACAACTTAGCCAAGACACATTAGCCAAGACGCATTAGCCAAGACACATTAGCCAAGACACATTAGCCAAGACACCTTAGCCAAGACACATTAGTCAAGACACATTAGCCAAGACACATTAGCCGAGACACATTAGCCAAGACACCTTAGCCAAGACACCTTAGCCAAGACACATTAGCCAAGACACATTAGCCGAGACACATTAGCCAAGACACATTAGCCAAGACACCTTAGCCAAGACATATTAGTCAAGACACATTAGCCAAGACACATTAGCCGAGACACATTAGCCAAGACACATTAGCCAAGACACCTTAGCCAAGACACATTAGCCAAGACACATTAGCCGAGACACATTAGTCAAGACACATTAGCCAAGACAGCTCAGCCAAGACAACTTAGCCAAGACACATTAGCCAAGACGCATTAGCCAAGACACATTAGCCAAGACACATTAGCCAAGACACCTTAGTCAAGACACATTAGCCAAGACACCTTAGCCAAGACAACTTAGCCAAGACACATTAGCCAAGACGCATTAGCCAAGACACCTTAGCCAAGACACATTAGCCAAGCTACCTTAGTCAAGACACATTAGCAAAGACACCTTAGCCAAGACACATTAGCCAAGACACATTAGCCGAAACACATTAGCCAAGACACATTAGATAAGACATCTTAGCCAAGACACATTAGACAAGACACACTAGCCAAGACACACTAGCCAAGACACATTAGCCAAGACACATTAGCCAAGACACATTAGCCAAGACACATTAGCCGAGACACATTAGCCAAGACACATTAGCCAAGACACCTTAGCCAAGACACCTTAACCAAGACACATTAGCCAAGACACATTAGCCAAGACACCTTAGCCAAGACACATTAGCCAAGACACCTTAGATAATACACCTTAGCCAAGACACCTTAGCCAAGACTCTTTAGCCAAGACACCTTAGCCAAGACACATAAGAAAAGACACATTAGCCAAGACACATTAGCCAAGACACATTAGCCAAGACACCTTAGCCAAGACACATTAGTCAAGACACATTAGCCAAGACACATTAGCCGAGACACATTAGCCAAGACACATTAGCCAAGACACCTTAGCCAAGACACATTGGCCAAGACACCTTAGCCAAGACACATTAGCCAAGACACCTTAGCCAAGACACCTTAGCCAAGACACCTTAGCCAAGACACATTAGTCAAGACACCTTAGCCAAGACACATTAGCCGAGACACATTAGCCAAGACACATTAGCCAAGACATCTTAGCCAAGACACATTAGTCAAGACACATTAGCCGGGACACATTACCCAAGACACATTAGCCAAGACACCTTAGCCAAGACACATTAGCCAAGACACACTAGCCAAGACACACTAGCCAAGACACATTAGCCAAGACACATTAGCCAAGACACATTAGCCAAGACACATTAGCCGAGACACATTAGCCAAGACACATTAGCCAAGACACCTTAGCCAAGACACCTTAACCAAGACACATTAGCCAAGACACATTAGCCAAGACACCTTAGCCAAGACACATTAGCCAAGACACCTTAGCCAATACACCTTAGCCAAGACACCTTAGCCAAGACTCTTTAGCCAAGACACATTAGCCAAGACACATTAGCCAAGACACATTAGCCAAGACACCTTAGCCAAGACACATTAGCCAAGACACATTAGCCAAGACACATTAGCCGAGACACATTAGCCAAGACACATTAGCCAAGACACCTTAGCCAAGACACATTAGCCAAGACACATTAGCCGAGACACATTAGCCAAGACACATTAGCCAAGACACCTTAGCCAAGACACCTTAGCCAAGACACATTAGCCAAGACACATTAGGCAAGACACATTAGCCAAGACACCTTAGCCAAGACACATTAGATAAGACACATTAGCCGAGACACATTAGCCAAGACACATTAGCCAAGACACATTAGCCAAGACACAATAGCTGAGACACATTAGCCAAGACACATTAGCCAAGACACATTAGCCAAGACACATAAGCCAAGACACATTAGCCAAGACACATTAGCCAAGACACATTAGACAAGACACATTAGCCGAGACACATTAGCCAAGACACATTAGCCAAGACACCTTAGCCAAGACACATTAGCCAAGACACCTTAGCCAAGACACATTAGCCAAGATACCGTAGAAAAGACACCTTAGCCAAGACACCTTATCCAAGACACATAAGTCAAGACACATTAGCCAAGACACATTAGCCGAAACACATTAGCCAAGACACATTAGTCAAGACACCTTAGCCAAGACACATAAGCCAAGACACATTAGCCGAGACACATTAGCCAAGACACATTAGCCAAGACACCTTAGCCAAGACACCTTAGCCAAGACACATTAGCCAAGACACATTAGCCAAGACACCTTAGCCAAGACACCTTAGCCAAGACACCTTAGCCAAGACACATTAGCCAAGACACCTAAGCCAAGACACCTTAGCCAAGACACCTTAGCCAGGACACATTAGCTAAGACACCTTAGCCAAGACACCTTAGCCAAGACACATTAGCCAAGACACATTAGCCGAGACACATTAGCCAAGACACATTAGCCAAGACACCTTAGCCAAGACACATTAGTCAAGACACATTAGCCAAGACACATTAGCCGAGACACATTAGCCAAGACACATTAGCCAAGACACCTTAGCCAAGACACATTAGCCAAGACACATTAGCCGAGACACATTAGCCAAGACACATTAGCCAAGACACCTTAGCCAAGACATATTAGTCAAGACACATTAGCCAAGACACATTAGCCGAGACACATTAGCCAAGACACATTAGCCAAGACACCTTAGCCAAGACACATTAGCCAAGACACATTAGCCGAGACACATTAGTCAAGACACATTAGCCAAGACAGCTCAGCCAAGACAACTTAGCCAAGACACATTAGCCAAGACGCATTAGCCAAGACACATTAGCCAAGACACATTAGCCAAGACACCTTAGTCAAGACACATTAGCCAAGACACCTTAGCCAAGACACCTTAGCCAAGACACATTAGCCAAGACACATTAGCCAAGACACCTTAGCCAAGACACATTAGCCAAGCTACCTTAGTCAAGACACATTAGCAAAGACACCTTAGCCAAGACACATTAGCCAAGACACATTAGCCGAAACACATTAGCCAAGACACATTAGATAAGACATCTTAGCCAAGACACATTAGACAAGACACACTAGCCAAGACACACTAGCCAAGACACATTAGCCAAGACACATTAGCCAAGACACATTAGCCAAGACACATTAGCCGAGACACATTAGCCAAGACACATTAGCCAAGACACCTTAGCCAAGACACCTTAACCAAGACACATTAGCCAAGACACATTAGCCAAGACACCTTAGCCAAGACACATTAGCCAAGACACCTTAGATAATACACCTTAGCCAAGACACCTTAGCCAAGACTCTTTAGCCAAGACACCTTAGCCAAGACACATAAGAAAAGACACATTAGCCAAGACACATTAGCCAAGACACACTAGCCAAGACACCTTAGCCAAGACACATTAGTCAAGACACATTAGCCAAGACACATTAGCCGAGACACATTAGCCAAGACACATTAGCCAAGACACCTTAGCCAAGACACATTGGCCAAGACACCTTAGCCAAGACACATTAGCCAAGACACCTTAGCCAAGACACCTTAGCCAAGACACCTTAGCCAAGACACATTAGTCAAGACACCTTAGCCAAGACACATTAGCCGAGACACATTAGCCAAGACACATTAGCCAAGACATCTTAGCCAAGACACATTAGTCAAGACACATTAGCCGGGACACATTACCCAAGACACATTAGCCAAGACACCTTAGCCAAGACACATTAGCCAAGACACACTAGCCAAGACACACTAGCCAAGACACATTAGCCAAGACACATTAGCCAAGACACATTAGCCAAGACACATTAGCCGAGACACATTAGCCAAGACACATTAGCCAAGACACCTTAGCCAAGACACCTTAACCAAGACACATTAGCCAAGACACATTAGCCAAGACACCTTAGCCAAGACACATTAGCCAAGACACCTTAGCCAATACACCTTAGCCAAGACACCTTAGCCAAGACTCTTTAGCCAAGACACATTAGCCAAGACACATTAGCCAAGACACATTAGCCAAGACACCTTAGCCAAGACACATTAGCCAAGACACATTAGCCAAGACACATTAGCCGAGACACATTAGCCAAGACACATTAGCCAAGACACCTTAGCCAAGACACATTAGCCAAGACACATTAGCCGAGACACATTAGCCAAGACACATTAGCCAAGACACCTTAGCCAAGACACCTTAGCCAAGACACATTAGCCAAGACACATTAGGCAAGACACATTAGCCAAGACACCTTAGCCAAGACACATTAGATAAGACACATTAGCCGAGACACATTAGCCAAGACACATTAGCCAAGACACATTAGCCAAGACACAATAGCTGAGACACATTAGCCAAGACACATTAGCCAAGACACATTAGCCAAGACACATAAGCCAAGACACATTAGCCAAGACACATTAGCCAAGACACATTAGACAAGACACATTAGCCGAGACACATTAGCCAAGACACATTAGCCAAGACACCTTAGCCAAGACACATTAGCCAAGACACATTAGCCAAGACACATTAGCCAAGATACCGTAGAAAAGACACCTTAGCCAAGACACCTTATCCAAGACACATAAGTCAAGACACATTAGCCAAGACACATTAGCCGAAACACATTAGCCAAGACACATTAGTCAAGACACCTTAGCCAAGACACATAAGCCAAGACACATTAGCCGAGACACATTAGCCAAGACACATTAGCCAAGACACCTTAGCCAAGACACCTTAGCCAAGACACATTAGCCAAGACACATTAGCCAAGACACCTTAGCCAAGACACCTTAGCCAAGACACCTTAGCCAAGACACATTAGCCAAGACACCTAAGCCAAGACACCTTAGCCAAGACACCTTAGCCAGGACACATTAGCTAAGACACCTTAGCCAAGACACCTTAGCCAAGACACATTAGCCAAGACACATTAGCCGAGACACATTAGCCAAGACACATTAGCCAAGACACCTTAGCCAAGACACATTAGTCAAGACACATTAGCCAAGACACATTAGCCGACACACATTAGCCAAGACACATTAGCCAAGACACCTTAGCCAAGACACATTAGCCAAGACACATTAGCCGAGACACATTAGCCAAGACACATTAGCCAAGACACCTTAGCCAAGACATATTAGTCAAGACACATTAGCCAAGACACATTAGCCGAGACACATTAGCCAAGACACATTAGCCAAGACACCTTAGCCAAGACACATTAGCCAAGACACATTAGCCAAGACACATTAGTCAAGACACATTAGCCAAGACAGCTCAGCCAAGACAACTTAGCCAAGACACATTAGCCAAGACGCATTAGCCAAGACACATTAGCCAAGACACATTAGCCAAGACACCTTAGTCAAGACACATTAGCCAAGACACCTTAGCCAAGACAACTTAGCCAAGACACATTAGCCAAGACGCATTAGCCAAGACACCTTAGCCAAGACACATTAGCCAAGCTACCTTAGTCAAGACACATTAGCAAAGACACCTTAGCCAAGACACATTAGCCAAGACACATTAGCCGAGACACATTAGCCGAGACACATTAACCAAGACACCTTAGCCAAGACACATTAGCCAAGACACCTTAGCCAAGACACTTTAGACGAGACACATTAGCCAAGACACCTTAGCCAAGACACCTTAGCCAATACACATTAGCCGAGACACATAAGCCGAGACACCTTAGCCAAGACACATTAGCCAAGACACATAAGCCAAGACACCTTAGCCAAGACACATTAGCCAAGACACATTAGCCAAGACACATTAGCCAAGACACCTAAGCCAAGACACCTTAGCCAAGACACCTTAGCCAAGACACATTAGCCAAGACACATTAGCCAAGACACATTAGCCAAGACACATTAGCCAAGACACATTAGCCAAGACACCTTAGCCAAAACACCTTAGTCAAGTCACCTTAGCCAAGACACCTTAGCCAAGACACCTTAGCCAAGACGCATTAGCCAAGACACCTAAGCCAAGACACCTTAGCCAAGACACCTTAGCCAAGACACATTAGCCAAGACACATTAGCCAAGACACATTACCCGAGACACCTTAGGCAAGACACCTTAGCCAAGACACCTTAGCCAAGACACATTAGCCAAGACACCTTAGCCAAGACACCTTTTCCAAGACACATTAGCCAAGACACATTAGCCAAGACACCTTAGCCAAGACACATTAGCCAAGACACATTAGCTGAGACACATTAGCCAAGACACCTTAGCCAAGACACCTTAGCCAAGACACCTTAGCCAAGACACATTAGCCAAGACACATTAGCCAAGACACTTTAGCCAAGACACCTTAGCCAAGACACCTTAGCCAAGACACATTAGCCAAGACACCTTAGCCAAGACACATTAGCCAAGACACTTTAGCCAAGACACCTTAGCCAAGACACCTTAGCCAAGACACATTAGCCAAGACACATTAGCTGAGACACATTAGCCAAGACACATTAGCCAAGACACCTTAGCCAAGACACATTAGCCAAGACACATTAGCCAAGACACCTTAGCCAAGACACCTTAGCCAAGACACCTCAGAAAAGACACCTTAGCCAAGACACCTTAGCCAAGACGCATTATCCAAGACACCTAAGCCAAGAAACCTTAGCCAAGACACCTTAGCCAAGACACATTAGCCAAGACACATTAGCCAAGACACATTAGCCGAGACATCTTAGGCAAGACACCTTAGGCAAGACACCTTAGCCAAGAAACCTTAGCCAAGACACCTTAGCCAAGACACATTAGCCAAGACACATTAGCCAAGACACATTAGCCGAGACACCTTAGCCAAGACACATTAGCCAAGACACATAAGCCAAGACACCTTAGCCAAGACACATTAGCCAAGACACATTAGCCAAGACACATTAGCCAAGACACCTTAGCCAAGACACCTTAGCCAAGACACATTAGCCAAGACACATTAGCTGAGACACATTAGCCAAGACACCTTAGCCAAGACACCTTAGCCAAGACACATTAGCCAAGACACATTAGCCAAGACACTTTAGCCAAGACACCTTAGCCAAGACACCTTAGCCAAGACACATTAGCCAAGACACATTAGCTGAGACACATTAGCCAAGACACCTTAGCCAAGACACCTTAGCCAAGACACCTTAGCCAAGACACATTAGCCAAGACACATTAGCCAAGACACTTTAGCCAAGACACCTTAGCCAAGACACCTTAGCCAAGACACATTAGCCAAGACACCTTAGCCAAGACACTTTAGCCAAGACACCTTAGCCAAGACACCTTAGCCAAGACACATTAGCCAAGACACATTAGCTGAGACACATTAGCCAAGACACATTAGCCAAGACACCTTAGCCAAGACACATTAGCCAAGACACATTAGCCAAGACACCTTAGCCAAGACACCTTAGCCAAGACACCTCAGAAAAGACACCTTAGCCAAGACACCTTAGCCAAGACGCATTATCCAAGACACCTAAGCCAAGAAACCTTAGCCAAGACACCTTAGCCAAGACACATTAGCCAAGACACATTAGCCAAGACACATTAGCCGAGACATCTTAGGCAAGACACCTTAGGCAAGACACCTTAGCCAAGAAACCTTAGCCAAGACACCTTAGCCAAGACACATTAGCCAAGACACATTAGCCAAGACACATTAGCCGAGACACCTTAGCCAAGACACATTAGCCAAGACACATAAGCCAAGACACCTTAGCCAAGACACATTAGCCAAGACACATTAGCCAAGACACCTTAGCCAAGACACCTTAGCCAAGACACCTTAGCCAAGACACATTAGCCAAGACACATTAGCCAAGACACATTAGCCAAGACACATTAGCCAAGACACATTAGCCAAGACACATTAGCCAAGACACCTTAGCCAAGACACCTTGGCCAAGACACATAAGCCAAGACACATTAGCCAAGACACCTTAGCCAAGACACATTAGCCAAGACACATTAGCCAAGACACCTTAGCCAAGACACATTAGCCAAGACACATTAGCCAAGACACATTAGCCAAGACACATTAGCCAAGACACTTAAGCCAAGACACATAAGCCAAGACACATTAGCCAAGACACATGAGCCAAAACACCTTAGCCAAGACACCTTAGTCAAGTCACCTTAGCCAAGACACCTTAGCCAAGACACCTTAGCCAAGACGCATTAGCCAAGACACCTAAGCCAAGACACCTTAGCCAAGACACCTTAGCCAAGACACATTAGCCAAGACACATTAGCCAAGACACATTAGCCAAGACACATTAGACAAGACACATTAGCCAAGACACATTAGCTGAGACACATTAGCCAAGACACCTTAGCCAAGACACCATAGCCAAGACACATTAGCCAAGACACATTAGCCAAGACATATTAGCCAAGACACATTAGCCAAGACACATTAGCCGAGACACCTAAGCCAAGACACATTAGCCAAGACACATTAGCCAAGACACCTTAGCCAAGACACATTAGCCAAGACACTTTAGCCAAGACACCTTAGCCAAGACACCTTAGCCAAGACACATTAGCTGAGACACATTAGCCAAGACACATTAGCCAAGACACCTTAGCCAAGACACATTAGCCAAGACACATTAGCCAAGACACCTTAGCCAAGACACCTTAGCCAAGACACCTCAGCCAAGACACCTTAGCCAAGACACCTTAGCCAAGACACATAAGCCAAGACACCTTAGCAAAGACACATTAGCCAAGACGCATTATCCAAGACACCTAAGCCAAGACACCTTAGCCAAGACACATTAGCCGAGACATCTTAGGCAAGACACCTTAGGCAAGACACCTTAGCCAAGAAACCTTAGCCAAGGCACCTTAGCCAAGACACATTAGCCAAGACACATTAGCCAAGACACATTAGCCGAGACACCTTAGCCAAGACACATTAGCCAAGACACATAAGCCAAGACACCTTAGCCAAGACACATTAGCCAAGACGCATTATCCAAGACACCTAAGCCAAGACACCTTAGCCAAGACACCTTAGCCAAGACACATTAGCCAAGACACATTAGCCAAGACACATTAGCCAAGACACCTTAGCCAAGACACATTAGCCAAGACACATTAGCCAAGACACCTTAGCCAAGACACCTTGGCCAAGACACATAAGCCAAGACACATGAGCCAAGACACCTTAGCCAAGACACATTAGCCAAGACACATTAGCCAAGACACCTTAGCCAAGACACCTTAGCCAAGACACATTAGCCAAGACACATTAGCCAAGACACATTAGCCAAGACACATTAGCCAAGACACTTTAGCCAAGACACATTAGCCAAGACACATTAGCCAAGACACACGAGCCAAGACACCTTAGCCAAGACACCTTAGTCAAGTCACTTTAGCCAAGACACCTTAGCCAAGACACCTTAGCCAAGACGCATTAGCCAAGACACCTAAGCCAAGACACCTAAGCCAAGACACCTTAGCCACGACACATTAGCCAAGACACATTAGCCAAGACACATTACCCGAGACACCTTAGGCAAGACACCTTAGCCAAGACGCATTAGCCAAGACACCTAAGCCAAGACACCTTAGCCAAGACACATTAGCCAAGACACCTTAGCCAAGACACATTAGCCAAGACACATTAGCCAAGACACCTTAGCTAAGACACCTTAGCCAAGACACATTAGCCAAGACACATTAGCCAAGACACCTTAGCAGAGACACTTTAGCCAAGACACATTAGCCAAGACACCTTAGCCAAGACACCTTAGCCAAGACACATTAGCCAAGACACATAAGCTGAGACACATTAGCCAAGACACCTTAGCCAAGACACCTTAGCCAAGACACATTAGCCAAGACACATTAGCCAAGACACATTAGCCAAGACATATTAGCCAAGACACATTAGCCAAGACACATTAGCCAAGACACATTAGCCAAGACACATAAGCCAAGACACCTTAGCAAAGACACATTAGCCAAGACGCATTATCCAAGACACCTAAGCCAAGACACCTTAGCCAAGACACCTTAGCCAAGACACCTTAGCCAAGACAAATTAGCCAAGACGCATTATCCAAGACACATTAGCCAAGACACCTTAGCCAAGACACCTTAGCCAAGACACATTAGCCAAGACACATTAGCCAAGACACATTAGCCGAGACACTTTAGGCAAGACACCTTAGGCAAGACACCTTAGCCAAGAAACCTTAGCCAAGACACCTTAGCCAAGACACATTAGCCAAGACACATTAGCCAAGACACATTAGCCGAGACACCTTAGCCAAGACACCTTAGCCAAGACACATTAGCCAAGACACATTAGCCAAGACACATTAGCCAAGACATATTAGCCAAGACACATTAGCCAAGACACATTAGCCAAGACACATTAGCCAAGACACATAAGCCAAGACACCTTAGCCAAGACACCTTAGCCAAGACACCTTAGCCAAGACAAATTAGCCAAGACACATTAGCCAAGACACATTAGCCAAGACACATTAGCCGAGACACCTTAGCCAAGACACATTAGCCAAGACACATTAGCCAAGACACATTAGCCAAGACACATTAGCCAAGACACATTAGCCAAGACACATAAGCCAAGACACATAAGCCAAGACACATTAGCCAAGACGCATTATCCAAGACACCTAAGCCAAGACACCTTAGCCAAGACACCTTAGCCAAGACACATTAGCCAAGACACATTACCCAAGACACATTAGCCAAGACACCTTAGCCAAGACACATTAGCCAAGACACATTAGCCAAGACACATTAGCCGAGACACTTTAGGCAAGACACCTTAGGCAAGACACCTTAGCCAAGAAACCTTAGCCAAGACACCTTAGCCAAGACACATTAGCCAAGACACATTAGCCAAGACACATTAGCCGAGACACCTTAGCCAAGACACCTTAGCCAAGACACATTAGCCAAGACACATTAGCCAAGACACATTAGCCAAGACATATTAGCCAAGACACATTAGCCAAGACACATTAGCCAAGACGCATTATCCAAGACACCTAAGCCAAGACACCTTAGCCAAGACACCTTAGCCAAGACACCTTAGCCAAGACAAATTAGCCAAGACACATTAGCCAAGACACATTAGCCAAGACACATTAGCCGAGACACCTTAGCCAAGACACATTAGCCAAGACACATTAGCCAAGACACATTAGCCAAGACACATTAGCCAAGACACATAAGCCAAGACACATAAGCCAAGACACATTAGCCAAGACGCATTATCCAAGACACCTAAGCCAAGACACCTTAGCCAAGACACCTTAGCCAAGACACATTAGCCAAGACACATTACCCAAGACACATTAGCCAAGACACCTTAGCCAAGACACATTAGCCGAGACACCTTAGCCAAGACACCTTAGCCAAGACACATTAGCCAAGACACATTAGCCAAGACATATTAGCCAACACACATTAGCCAAGACACAAAAGCCTAGACACATTAGCCAAGACACATTAGCCAAGACACATTAGCCAAGACACATTAGCCAAGACACATTAGCCAAGACACATTAGCCAAGACACATTAGCCAAGACACCTTAGCCAAGACACCTTGGCCAAGACACATAAGCCAAGACACATTAGCTAAGACACCTTAGCCAAGATACATTAGCCAAGACACATTAGCCAAGACACATTAGCCAAGACACCTTAGCCAAGACACATAAGCCAAGACACATTAGCCAAGACACATTAGCCAAGACACATTAGCCAAGACACATGAGCCAAGACACCTTAGCTAAGACACCTTAGTCAAGTCACCTTAGCCAAGACACCTTAGCCAAGACACCTTAGCCAAGACGCATTAGCCAAGACACCTAAGCTAAGACACCTTAGCCAAGACACCTTAGCCAAGACACCTTAGCCAAGACACCTTAGCCAAGACACCTTAGCCAAGACACATTAGCCAAGACACCTTAGACAAGACGCATTATCCAAGACACCTAAGCCAAGACACCTTAGCCAAGACACCTTAGCCAAGACACATTAGCCAAGACACATTAGCCAAGACACATTAGCCAAGACACATTAGCCAAGACACATTAGCCAAGACACCTTAGCCAAGACACATTAGCCAAGACACATTAGCCAAGACACCTTAGCTAAGACACCTTAGCCAAGACACATTAGCCAAGACACATTAGCCAAGACACCTTAGCAGAGACACTTTAGCCAAGACACATTAGCCAAGACACCTTAGCCAAGACACCTTAGCCAAGACACATTAGCCAAGACACATAAGCTGAGACACATTAGCCAAGACACCTTAGCCAAGACACCTTAGCCAAGACACATTAGCCAAGACACATTAGCCAAGACACATTAGCCAAGACATATTAGCCAAGACACATTAGCCAAGACACATTAGCCAAGACACATTAGCCAAGACACATAAGCCAAGACACCTTAGCAAAGACACATTAGCCAAGACGCATTATCCAAGACACCTAAGCCAAGACACCTTAGCCAAGACACCTTAGCCAAGACACCTTAGCCAAGACAAATTAGCCAAGACGCATTATCCAAGACACATTAGCCAAGACACCTTAGCCAAGACACCTTAGCCAAGACACATTAGCCAAGACACATTAGCCAAGACACATTAGCCGAGACACTTTAGGCAAGACACCTTAGGCAAGACACCTTAGCCAAGAAACCTTAGCCAAGACACCTTAGCCAAGACACATTAGCCAAGACACATTAGCCAAGACACATTAGCCGAGACACCTTAGCCAAGACACCTTAGCCAAGACACATTAGCCAAGACACATTAGCCAAGACACATTAGCCAAGACATATTAGCCAAGACACATTAGCCAAGACACATTAGCCAAGACACATTAGCCAAGACACATAAGCCAAGACACCTTAGCCAAGACACCTTAGCCAAGACACCTTAGCCAAGACAAATTAGCCAAGACACATTAGCCAAGACACATTAGCCAAGACACATTAGCCGAGACACCTTAGCCAAGACACATTAGCCAAGACACATTAGCCAAGACACATTAGCCAAGACACATTAGCCAAGACACATAAGCCAAGACACATAAGCCAAGACACATTAGCCAAGACGCATTATCCAAGACACCTAAGCCAAGACACCTTAGCCAAGACACCTTAGCCAAGACACATTAGCCAAGACACATTACCCAAGACACATTAGCCAAGACACCTTAGCCAAGACACATTAGCCAAGACACATTAGCCAAGACACATTAGCCGAGACACTTTAGGCAAGACACCTTAGGCAAGACACCTTAGCCAAGAAACCTTAGCCAAGACACCTTAGCCAAGACACATTAGCCAAGACACATTAGCCAAGACACATTAGCCGAGACACCTTAGCCAAGACACCTTAGCCAAGACACATTAGCCAAGACACATTAGCCAAGACACATTAGCCAAGACATATTAGCCAAGACACATTAGCCAAGACACATTAGCCAAGACGCATTATCCAAGACACCTAAGCCAAGACACCTTAGCCAAGACACCTTAGCCAAGACACCTTAGCCAAGACAAATTAGCCAAGACACATTAGCCAAGATACATTAGCCAAGACACATTAGCCGAGACACCTTAGCCAAGACACATTAGCCAAGACACATTAGCCAAGACACATTAGCCAAGACACATTAGCCAAGACACATAAGCCAAGACACATAAGCCAAGACACATTAGCCAAGACGCATTATCCAAGACACCTAAGCCAAGACACCTTAGCCAAGACACCTTAGCCAAGACACATTAGCCAAGACACATTACCCAAGACACATTAGCCAAGACACCTTAGCCAAGACACATTAGCCGAGACACCTTAGCCAAGACACCTTAGCCAAGACACATTAGCCAAGACACATTAGCCAAGACATATTAGCCAACACACATTAGCCAAGACACAAAAGCCTAGACACATTAGCCAAGACACATTAGCCAAGACACATTAGCCAAGACACATTAGCCAAGACACATTAGCCAAGACACATTAGCCAAGACACATTAGCCAAGACACCTTAGCCAAGACACCTTGGCCAAGACACATAAGCCAAGACACATTAGCTAAGACACCTTAGCCAAGATACATTAGCCAAGACACATTAGCCAAGACACATTAGCCAAGACACCTTAGCCAAGACACATTAGCCAAGACACATTAGCCAAGACACATTAGCCAAGACACATTAGCCAAGACACATGAGCCAAGACACCTTAGCTAAGACACCTTAGTCAAGTCACCTTAGCCAAGACACCTTAGCCAAGACACCTTAGCCAAGACGCATTAGCCAAGACACCTAAGCTAAGACACCTTAGCCAAGACACCTTAGCCAAGACACCTTAGCCAAGACACCTTAGCCAAGACACCTTAGCCAAGACACATTAGCCAAGACACCTTAGACAAGACGCATTATCCAAGACACCTAAGCCAAGACACCTTAGCCAAGACACCTTAGCCAAGACACATTAGCCAAGACACATTAGCCAAGACACATTAGCCAAGACACATTAGCCAAGACACATTAGCCAAGACACATTAGCCAAGACTTATTAGCCAAGACAACTTGGCCAAGACACATTAGCTGAGACACATTAGCCAAGACACATTAGCCAAGACACCTTAGCCAAGACACATTAGCCAAGACACATTAGCCAAGACACCTTAGTCAAGACACCTTAGCCAAGATACCTCAGCCAAGACACCTTAGCCAAGACACCTTAGCCAAGACGCATTATCCAAGACACCTAAGCCAAGAAACCTTAGCCAAGACACCTTAGCCAAGACACATTAGCCAAGACACATTAGCCAAGACACATTAGCCGAGACATCTTAGGCAAGACACCTTAGGCAAGACACCTTAGCCAAGAAACCTTAGCCAAGACACCTTAGCCAAGACACATTAGCCAAGACACATTAGCCAAGACACATTAGCCAAGACACCTTAGCCAAAACACCTTAGTCAAGTCACCTTAGCCAAGACACCTTAGCCAAGACACCTTAGCCAAGACGCATTAGCCAAGACACCTAAGCCAAGACACCTTAGCCAAGACACCTTAGCCAAGACACCTTGGCCAAGACACATTAGCCAAGACACCTTAGCCAAGACACCTTAGCCAAGACACATTAGCCAAGACACAAAAGCCTAGACACATTAGCCAAGACACCTTAGCCAAGACACCTTAGCCAAGACACCTTAGCCAAGACACCTTAGCCAAGACACATTAGCCAAGACACATTAGCCAAGACACATTAGCCGAGACATCTTAGGCAAGACACCTTAGGCAAGACACCTTAGCCAAGAAACCTTAGCCAAGACACCTTAGCCAAGACACATTAGCCAAGACACATTAGCCAAGACACATTAGCCAAGACACCTTAGCCAAAACACCTTAGTCAAGTCACCTTAGCCAAGACACCTTAGCCAAGACACCTTAGCCAAGACGCATTAGCCAAGACACCTAAGCCAAGACACCTTAGCCAAGACACCTTAGCCAAGACACCTTGGCCAAGACACATTAGCCAAGACACATTAGCCAAGACATATTAGCCAACACACATTAGCCAAGACACAAAAGCCTAGACACATTAGCCAAGACACCTTAGCCAAGACACCTTAGCCAAGACACATTAGCCAAGACACCTTAGCCAAGACACCTTGGCCAAGACACATTAGCCAAGACACATTAGCCAAGACACCTTAGCAGAGACACTTTAGCCAAGACACATTAGCCAAGACACCTTAGCCAAGACACCTTAGCCAAGACACATTAGCCAAGACACATTAGCTGAGACACATTAGCCAAGACACCTTAGCCAAGACACCTTAGCCAAGACACATTAGCCAAGACACATTAGCTGAGACACATTAGCCAAGACACATTAGCCAAGACACCTTAGCCAAGACACCTTAACCAAGACACCTTAGCCAAGACACCTTAGCCAAGACACATTAGCCAAGACACTTTAGCCAAGACACCTTAGCCAAGACACCTTAGCCAAGACACATTAGCCAAGACACATTAGCTGAGACACATTAGCCAAGACACATTAGCCAAGACACCTTAGCCAAGACACATTAGCCAAGACACCTTAGCCAAGACACATTAGCCAAGACACATTAGCCAAGACACATTAGCCAAGACACTTTAGCCAAGACACCTTAGCCAAGACACCTTAGCCAAGACACATTAGCCAAGACACCTTAGCCAAGACACATTAGCCAAGACACTTTAGCCAAGACACCTTAGCCAAGACACCTTAGCCAAGACACATTAGCCAAGACACATTAGCTGAGACACATTAGCCAAGACACATTAGCCAAGACACCTTAGCCAAGACACATTAGCCAAGACACATTAGCCAAGACACCTTAGACCAAGACACCTTAGCCAAGACACCTCAGCCAAGACACCTTAACCAAGACACCTTAGCCAAGACGCATTATCCAAGACACATTAGCCAAGAAACCTTAGCCAAGACACCTTAGCCAAGACACATTAGCCAAGACACATTAGCCAAGACACATTAGCCGAGACATCTTAGGCAAGACACCTTAGGCAAGACACCTTAGCCAAGAAACCTTAGCCAAGACACCTTAGCCAAGACACATTAGCCAAGACACATTAGCCAAGACACATTAGCCAAGACACCTTAGCCAAGACACATTAGCCAAGACACATAAGCCAAGACACCTTAGCCAAGACACATTAGCCAAGACACATTATCCAAGACACCTAAGCCAAGACACCTTAGCCAAGACACCTTAGCCAAGACACATTAGCCAAGACACATTAGCCAAGACACATTAGCCAAGACACATTAGCCAAGACACATTAGCCAAGACACATTAGCAAAGACACCTTAGCCAAGACACCTTGGCCAAGACACATAAGCCAAGACACATTAGCCAAGACACCTTAGCCAAGACACATTAGCCAAGACACATTAGCCAAGACACCTTAGCCAAGACACATTAGCCAAGACACATTAGCCAAGACACATTAGCCAAGACACATTAGCCAAGACACTTTAGCCAAGACACATAAGCCAAGACACATTAGCCAAGACACATGAGCCAAGACACCTTAGCCAAGACACCTTAGTCAAGTCACCTTAGCCAAGACACCTTAGCCAAGACACCTTAGCCAAGACACCTTAGCCAAGACACCTAAGCCAAGACACATTAGCCAAGACACCTTAGCCAAGACACATTAGCCAAGACACATTAGCCAAGACACATTAGCCAAGACACCTTAGCCAAGACACATTAGCCAAGACATATTAGCCAAGACACATTAGCCAAGACACATTAGCCGAGACACCTAAGCCAAGACACATTAGCCAAGACACATTAGCCAAGACACCTTAGCCAAGACACATTCGCCAAGACACTTTAGCCAAGACACCTTAGCCAAGACACCTTAGCAGAGACACTTTAGCCAAGACACATTAGCCAAGACACATTAGCCAAGACACATTAGCCGAGACACCTTAGCCAAGACACCTTAGCCAAGACACATTAGCCAAGACACATTAGCCAAGACACATTAGCCAAGACACATTAGCCAAGACACATTAGCAAAGACACCTTAGCCAAGACACATTAGCCAAGACACATTAGCCAAGACACATTAGCCAAGACACCTTAGCCAAGACACATTAGCCAAGACACATTAGCCAAGACACATTAGCCAAGACACCTTAGCCAAGACATCTTAGCCAAGACACCTTAGCCAAGACACATTAGCCAAGACACATTAGCCGAGACACCTAAGCCAAGACACCTTAGCCAAGACACCTTAGCCAAGACACATTAGCCAAGACACATTAGCCAAGACACATTAGCGAAGACACATTAGCCAAGACACATTAGCCAAGACACATTAGCCAAGACACCTAAGCCAAGACACATTAGCCAAGACATCTTAGCCAAGACACCTTAGCCAAGACACATTAGCCAAGACACATTAGCCGAGACACCTAAGCCAAGACACCTTAGCCAAGACACCTTAGCCAAGACACATTAGCCAAGACACATTAGCCAAGACACATTAGCCAAGACACATTAGCCAAGACACATTAGCCAAGACACCTAAGCCAAGACACATTAGCCAAGGCACCTTAGCCAAGACACCTTAGCCAAGACACATTAGCCAAGACACATTAGCCAAGACACATTAGCCAAGACACATTAGCCAAGACACCTTAGCCAAGACACCTTAGCCAAGACACATTAGCCAAGACACCTTAGCCAAGACACATTAGCCAAGACACTTTAGCCAAGACACCTTAGCCAAGACACCTTAGCCAAGACACATTAGCCAAGACACATTAGCTGAGACACATTAGCCAAGACACATTAGCCAAGACACATTAGCCAAGACACATTAGCCAAGACACATTAGCCAAGACACCTTAGACCAAGACACCTTAGCCAAGACACCTCAGCCAAGACACCTTAACCAAGACACCTTAGCCAAGACGCATTATCCAAGACACATTAGCCAAGAAACCTTAGCCAAGACACCTTAGCCAAGACACATTAGCCAAGACACATTAGCCAAGACACATTAGCCGAGACATCTTAGGCAAGACACCTTAGGCAAGACACCTTAGCCAAGAAACCTTAGCCAAGACACCTTAGCCAAGACACATTAGCCAAGACACATTAGCCAAGACACATTAGCCGAGACACCTTAGCCAAGACACATTAGCCAAGACACATAAGCCAAGACACCTTAGCCAAGACACATTAGCCAAGACACATTATCCAAGACACCTAAGCCAAGACACCTTAGCCAAGACACCTTAGCCAAGACACATTAGCCAAGACACATTAGCCAAGACACATTAGCCAAGACACATTAGCCAAGACACATTAGCCAAGACACATTAGCAAAGACACCTTAGCCAAGACACCTTGGCCAAGACACATAAGCCAAGACACATTAGCCAAGACACCTTAGCCAAGACACATTAGCCAAGACACATTAGCCAAGACACCTTAGCCAAGACACATTAGCCAAGACACATTAGCCAAGACACATTAGCCAAGACACATTAGCCAAGACACTTTAGCCAAGACACATAAGCCAAGACACATTAGCCAAGACACATGAGCCAAGACACCTTAGCCAAGACACCTTAGTCAAGTCACCTTAGCCAAGACACCTTAGCCAAGACACCTTAGCCAAGACGCATTAGCCAAGACACCTAAGCCAAGACACATTAGCCAAGACACCTTAGCCAAGACACATTAGCCAAGACACATTAGCCAAGACACATTAGCCAAGACACATTAGCCAAGACACCTTAGCCAAGACACATTAGCCAAGACACCTTAGCCAAGACACCTTAGCCAAGACACCTTAGCCAAGACGCATTAGCCAAGACACCTAAGCCAAGACACCTTAGCCAAGACACCTTAGCCAAGACACATTAGCCAAGACACCTTAGCCAAGACACCTTAGCCAAGACACCTTAGAAAAGACACATTAGCCAAGACACATTAGCTAAGACACCTTAGCCAAGACACATTAGCCAAGACGCATTAGCCAAGACACCTTAGCCAAGACACCTTAGCCAAGACACATTAGCCAAGACACATTAGCCAAGACACCTTAGCCAAGACACCTTAGCCAAGACACCTTAGCCAAGACACCTTTGCCAAGACACATTAGCCAAGACACATTAGCCAAGACACCTTAGCCAAGACACATTAGCCAAGACACATTAGCCAAGACACCTTAGCCAAGACACATTAGCCAAGACACATTAGCCAAGACACATTAGCTAAGACACCTTAGCCAAGACACATTAGCCAAGACGCATTAGCCAAGACACCTTAGCCAAGACACCTTAGCCAAGACACATTAGCCAAGACACATTAGCCAAGACACCTTAGCCAAGACACCTTAGCCAAGACACCTTAGCCAAGACACCTTTGCCAAGACACCTTTGCCAAGACACATTAGCCAAGACACATTAGCCAAGACACATTAGCCAAGACACATTAGCCAAGACACATTAGCCAAGACACATTAGCCAAGACACATTAGCCAAGACACATTAGCCAAGACGCATTAGCCAAGACACCTTAGCCAAGACACCTTAGCCAAGACACATTAGCCAAGACACATTAGCCAAGACACATTAGCCAAGACACATTAGCCAAGACACATTAGCCAAGACACATTAGCCAAGACACATTAGCCAAGACACATTAGCCAAGACACCTTAGCCAAGACACATTAGCCAAGACGCATTAGCCAAGACACCTTAGCCAAGACACCTTAGCCAAGACACATTAGCCAAGACACATTAGCCAAGACACCTTAGCCAAGACACCTTAGCCAAGACACCTTAGCCAAGACACCTTTGCCAAGACACATTAGCCAAGACACATTAGCCAAGACACATTAGCCAAGACACATTAGCCAAGACACATTAGCCAAGACACATTAGCCAAGACACCTTAGCCAAGACACATTAGCCAAGACACATTAGCCAAGACACCTTAGCCAAGACACCTTAGCCAAGACACCTTAGCCAAGACACCTTTGCCAAGACACATTAGCCAAGACACATTAGCCAAGACACATTAGCCAAGACACATTAGCCAAGACACATTAGCCAAGACACATTAGCCAAGACACCTTAGCCAAGACACCTTAGCCAAGACACCTTAGCCAAGACGCATTAGCCAAGACACCTTAGCCAAGACACCTTAGCCAAGACACATTAGCCAGGACACCTTAGCCAAGACACATTAGCCAAGACACATTAGCCAAGACACATTAGCCAAGACACATTAGCCAAAACACATTAGCCAAGACACATTAGCCAAGACACCTTAGCCAAGACACCTTAGCCAAGACACATTAGCCAAGACACCTTAGCCAAGACACATTAGCCAAGACACATTAGCCAAGACACATTAGCCAAGACACATTAGCCAAGACACATTAGCCGAGACACCTTAGCCAAGACACCTTAGCCAAGACACCTAAGCCAAGACACCTTAGCCAAGACACATTAGCCGAGACACCTTAGCCAAGACACATTAGCCAAGACACCTTAGCCAAGACACATTAGCCAAGACACCTTAGAAAAGACACATTAGCCAAGACACCTTAGCCAAGACACCTTAGCCAAGACACCTTAGCCAAGACACATTAGCCAAGACACCTTAGCCAAGACGCATTAGCCAAGACACCTTAGCCAAGACACATTAGCCAAGACACATTAGCCAAGACACATTAGCCAAGACACATTAGCCGAGACACCTTAGCCAAGACACCTTAGCCAAGACACCTAAGCCAAGACACCTTAGCCAAGACACATTAGCCGAGACACCTTAGCCAAGACACATTAGCCAAGACACCTTAGCCAAGACACATTAGCCAAGACACCTTAGAAAAGACACATTAGCCAAGACACCTTAGCCAAGACACCTTAGCCAAGACACCTTAGCCAAGACACATTAGCCAAGACACCTTAGCCAAGACGCATTAGCCAAGACACCTTAGCCAAGACACCTTAGCCAAGACACATTAGCCAAGACACATTAGCCAAAACACATTAGCCATGACACATTAGCCAATACACCTTAGCCAAGATACATTAGCCAAGACACCTTAGCCAAGACACATTAGCCAAGACACCTTAGCCAAGACACCTTAGCCAAGACACCTTAGCCAAGACACATTAGCCAAGACACATTAGCCAAGACACATTAGCCAAGACACCTTAGCCAAGACACATTAGCCAAGACACCTTAGAAAAGACACATTAGCCAAGACACCTTAGCCAAGACACCTTAGCCAAGACACCTTAGCCAAGACACCTTAGCCAAGACACCTTAGCCAAGACACATTAGCCAAGATACCTTAGCCAAGACACATTAGCCAAGACACCTTAGCCAAGATACATTAGCCAAGACACCTTAGCCAAGACACCTAAGCCAAGACACCTTAGCCAAGACACATTAGCCAAGACACCTTAGCCAAGACACATTAGCCAAGACACCTTAGCCAAGACACATTAGCCAAGACACCTTAGCCAAGACACCTAAGCCAAGACACCTTAGCCAAGACACATTAGCCAAGACACATTAGCCAAGACACATTAGCCAAGACACCTTAGCCAAGACACATTAGCCAAGACACCTTAGAAAAGACACATTAGCCAAGACACCTTAGCCAAGACACCTTAGCCAAGACACATTAGCCAAGACACCTTAGCCAAGACACATTAGCCAAGACACTGTGGTGTTCGCCTGTACAAAGTAATTACAATCTTTGCCCATCACTTGAGGTCCGCGATATTAAGGGTTAACTAGGATCACAAATGAGACAGTAAACGATTAACGGGAGAGTCGGGTAGGACACGATTAGCGCGAGAAATGCGTAGGTGCGTTAGAAAGGATAGGTGCGTGAGCGGAAGCTTACCAAAGAGCGAGAATACGATAGGGAGATCGTTATAGATATAAAATAGGTGTCCGATCGTACAAGCCCTCTCTCGGTTTCAGTTCCTACGTGCGCGAACAACCACTCTACTGTACATCAAATAAAACGTGCAAATAAATTGTAGAACCCTACAAATTGGTGACCCCGACGTGATCTGAAGCGCGCGGTGAAAAGTGTCGCGATTGGTGCAATCAAGTGCTAAGTGCTTCGCTGGTATATAGAAGATTCGACAACCGCCGTTGCCAACGCACATCACTATCCAACCTTTCTGGCGGATCGCGTCCCATCATATTATCGCGCTACAGCTATAGGACTGGAACAAACACACACGCATTGTGTAACGAGACATTCAGGGGGGCGCAGCGCAGCGCAGATTAGACGGTGCACAATCATTATTGAGAATCCCGTAACGCCACGCATCGTGTGAATGTCATCGTGAAACCCGCATTCCCAACCATGCGGTAGTCCATATTGTGAGTGTCGCAAAGCAAATTTCGCACGGGTTATTTTTCGTTGAGGAAGTCGTACGAAGCGGGAAGAAGCCAGCCCTCCGAAAACCAACGAATGCCACACGTTACAACGCCGGAGCTACATCGTAATAGTTTTTTCGGTGTGAAGGACAAGACGGAGGAAGCATCGTGATCTGCCAAATTAAGCACAACGTGGAGCAGCCATCGCGATCTCCCATATGACGAACAACGTGGAGCAGCCATCGCGATCTCCTATATGACGAACAACGTGGAGCAGCCATCGCGATCTCCTATATGACAAACCACGTGGAGCAGCCATCGTGGACGACGTGTAAAGTCCTTCATCGGAGCAGCCATCGTGGATGACGTCTTGAGTTTCTTTTTGTTGGTGCAGCATCATCTGCATTGCATGGTCTACGACGCCGCAGCCGCCATCGATAACAACGGGCTGAGAACCTCGTGGTAACCACCGGATGCTCCCGCAATACGCCACAACATCGGTGAGCTCGTTCCTTTATTTTCTTACTATCACGTATTTTTCTCGATTTTTATAATTTTATAACATTCCCGAAATCATAAGATGTTTTCTCACCCGCGTTAAATTTTATCTGCCTATCTTTATACATTTACATATACATGCATAATTGTTACGGTATACTTCGTGCACATTACAATCAATTTCATTATACGATTTTTTTTAATTTTTTTTTGTATATTAAAATAACAATTCAGTAGTGCAAACAAAATAGAGAAAATTAGGTACAGATTTTTTTTTTTTTATTAGATAGGGAATATTTGTAAACCCAAAAATGTCAAAGAACGAAAGTGATGATAAAAATGTTGGTCCTAGTGCAATTCCAGTGCAAGCCACGGCGCCGTCACCGGTGGCGAGAACGATAGAACCGGAAAATTCTCATTTGGTTATTGAAAAGATTTCTACAAAGCTGCCAAGTTTTTGGGAAGACGCTCCAACCGCATGGTTTGTGGCAGCGGAAGCTGAGTTCGACGTTTCAAACGTTACAAGGGAACGCTCGAAATATTCACATGTTCTAAGCGTGCTCCCGAAAAACGTTTTGCCAAAAATAATGGACATAATAACTACGCCATTACCAACCAACCCATACTCATATTTAAAAAGCCAACTGCTAGAAAGGCTCAATGTGAGCGAAGAACAACGGATCACTCAGCTGTTGTATCATGTACAAATGGGTGATCGTAGTCCGTCTGATTTCTATAGACACATGGTTCAGTTGGCCGGCGATTCTGCAAACCTCACTTCCGAGCTTATTCGCAAGCTTTGGTTATCAAGGTTGCCAAAAACTATCGAAGTAGCACTCATTGCCGTCGGAAGCCGAGAAATCAATGAGCTGATTAAAATCGCAGACAGGCTATGGGAAGCAACCCAAGCCGGAGCGGTATCATCAATCGTAGGCGTTTCTTCTAGTGAAAGCTCGGGAAGTAATCCCTCGAATGAAACTACGATGTTAAGACAGGAAATTTCTGAACTACGTAACACACTAAGGAGACTTTCCCTAAGAACAGGAAATAATAGAGGACGACAGCGAGACAGATCTCAGAGTCGAAACCGTGGTAGGACTCCATCACAGGTTCGAAAGCACCCTATGTGCTATTTTCATTTTCGTTTTGGTGAAGAAGCACGAAAGTGCCAAAAACCGTGCAACTTTATGCAGCAAAAAAACTAATTTGCTCAACGGTGCCGGGCAACCCGAGAGCAACATTAGGCTCCTATCGTCTTTTCATTGACGATGAAGAAACCAAATTCACTTTCCTTGTGGATACAGGAGCCGACGTGTCCGTCTTACCGTTCAATCTGTTTGGCATAGTAAATAAACAAACGGAAAATTTACTAGTAGCAGCTAATGGTAGCCCTATTGCTACCTATGGAACCAAGATGCTACAAGTAAGTCTTGGCCTCAGAAGAGTGTTTATGCACTGTTTTATACTGGCTGAAGTAAACCGACCAATCATAGGGGCTGATTTTTTGGCGAAACACGATTTGTGGGTCGATTTAAAAAGAAAAAGGTTGATCGATCATTTTACAGGTCAAGAAACGATCGCAACCATCGCTTTGGTGGATACACCAACACCTAAAAACTGGATGATCGAATCAAGCGAATTTGGAGATATTTTTAAACAATATCCAACCTTAAGGGATCCACCAGATTACAAAAAACCAGTTAGGCACTCGATAGTACATCATATCGAAACCAAAGGAAGCTTGCCATTTGCAAAACCCCGCCGTCTGGATCCGAAGAAGCTCAAGATTGCCAAAGCAGAATTTCAACATATGTTAGATGTAGGAATCTGCAGAATATCCTCATCGCCAACTTCGTCACCGCTACACATGGTACCCAAACCTGATTCAGATTGGAGACCTTGTGGCGATTATAGGCGTTTAAATGCCATCACAATACCTGATCGTTATCCGATCCCCCACGTGCAGGATTTTACGATGAACTTGGATGGTTGCAAATTCTTTTCAAAGTTGGATATTATACGGGCGTATCACATCATACCCGTTGCCGAGGAAGACATCCATAAAACGGCGATAACCACGCCATTCGGATTATTTGAGTTTCTGAGGATGCCTTTCGGACTTAGAAATGCAAGCCAATGTTTTCAACGTCTCATGAATAATATTTTTCATGATTTAGATTTCGTATTTGTATACATAGATGACATCCTAATAGCTAGTTCATCGCGTGAATCCCATTTAGAACACTTGCATATTGTTCTAAAACGTTTAACGGATCATGATATAAAACTAAAGCCATCAAAATGCGTTCTTGGTGTGAAAGAAATAGAATTCCTTAGCCACACTATTTCCGCGAAAGGGATAAGACCATCGTCGGAAAAAATACTGGCAATTCAAAATTTTCCATCACCATGCACGGTGAAACAACTTCAAAGGGTTTTGGGAATGGTGAATTATTATCACCGTTTCATTCCCAACATCTCCGATAAGCTAAGAGTCCTGCACCAATCAGTAAAAGACCATAGCAAAAATAAAAAAAGCCAAATTTGAATGGTCCGATGCGAGTGAGCAAGCACTAAACCTAATAAAGAAGGAACTTTCAAACGCCACCATGCTCGTCCATCCGAAAAGTGATGCCACGTACACACTAACAACAGACGCTTCAAATGTCGCTGTAGGGGCAGTGTTACAACAAATTAGTGAAGGCATTTTGGAACCTCTTGCGTTTTTTTCTAAAACAATGACGCCCACGGAACAGAGGTATTCCACATTCGATAGAGAATTACTTGCTATCACTCTTGGAATAAAGCATTTCCGGCACTTCTTAGAAGGTAGATCGTTCACGGTTTATACAGATCACAAACCATTAATCCATGCCCTAACTTCAAAAACGGAAAAATCTCCAAGACAATGCCGACAACTAGACTTTATTTCACAATTTACAACAGATATAAAATACATCACTGGCGAGAGCAACGTAGTGGCGGATGCCTTATCCCGAATAGGAGAAACAAATGGAATCACAGACCTCACTTATGAAACAATAGCAAAACAACAACAGGAAGACGAACAGCTACAAAAGCTTTTACAAGGCTCCGAGGCAAACTCCAAATTCAAATTAAATAAATTAATATTGGATAAAAACACACTGATATTCGAGTCATCGACCGGACAGAATAGGTTGTATGTTCCCCAATCTCTAAGGAGATGTACTTTTGACAGCCTGCACAACCTATCGCATCCGGGCATTCGTGCCTCACGCAAATTGGTATCCGAAAGATTCTTCTGGCCGTCCATGAACAAGGACGTGGGAAATTGGACTCGTGCATGCATTGGATGCCAAAAAGCCAAAATTTGTCGACATACTCGCTCGCCTTTAGAAGAATTACCAATTCCAAAAGGAAGGTTTGAACACGTGCACATGGACATCGTTGGTCCATTGCCACCATCCGAAGAGAAGAGCTACTTACTGACAATTGTGGACCGTTTTACTCGTTGGCCGGAATGCTACCCGATGTCTGATATTTCAGCTAAAACACTAGCTGAAACATTCGTCAGGAACTATATTCCGCGGTTTGGTTGTCCATCTACGATAACAACGGATAGAGGTAGACAATTTCAGTCCAGACTTTTTGAAGAGCTAACAAGGTTGCTTGGAACACATCACATAAAGACGACTGCTTATCACCCTCAAGCCAATGGAATGGTTGAAAGGTTCCATCGACATCTAAAAGGAGCGTTAAAAGCCTGTGAAGACACTGCGCATTGGATTTCTCGATTGCCGTTGATACTGCTGGGCATTCGAGTGGCTTACAGAGATTCATTAAGAGGCTCGCCAGCAGAGATGGTATACGGAGAAAGTTTGCGACTTCCTGCCGAAGTATTCATACCATCCGCTGCAAAATCCGTTGAGGACGTACCTGAATTTGTTCAGGACTTAAAAAAAGCATTAAGGTACATCGAACCGAATCCACCAAAACCCAAACACACAACTACGGTTTATTTACCAAAAACCCTGCAAACCTGTAAACATGTTTTCGTACGGGTAGATAAAGTAAAAACGGGTTTACAAGCACCGTATGAAGGACCTTACGAGGTAGTGCGGCGGTGCAGAAAATTTTTCACGGTCAAAATTAAAGACAAGAATGAATCAATTTCGATTGATCGACTCAAACCTGCTTTCGAGATGGAAGGTGTTTCCAAAACAGGCAAAACCACAAATAACCGAAAATGTGTTCACTTTGCACATAACTAAAAGAAATTTCAAATTAAGTCATAAACAATCTCACAGTTCCATTTCTATCGTAACTCCGTCACTGGGGGGGAGTCCTGTGGTGTTCGCCTGTACAAAGTAATTACAATCTTTGCCCATCACTTGAGGTCCGCGATATTAAGGGTTAACTAGGATCACAAATGAGACAGTAAACGATTAACGGGAGAGTCGGGTAGGACACGATTAGCGCGAGAAATGCGTAGGTGCGTTAGAAAGGATAGGTGCGTGAGCGGAAGCTTACCAAAGAGCGAGAATACGATAGGGAGATCGTTATAGATATAAAATAGGTGTCCGATCGTACAAGCCCTCTCTCGGTTTCAGTTCCTACGTGCGCGAACAACCACTCTACTGTACATCAAATAAAACGTGCAAATAAATTGTAGAACCCTACAACACCTTAGCCAAGACACATTAGCCAAGACACATTAGCCAAGACACATTAGCTGAGACACATTAGCCGAGACACCTTAGCCAAGACACATTAGCCAAGACACCTAAGCCAAGACACCTTAGCCAAGACACATTAGCCAAGACACCTTAGGCAAGACACCTTAGCCAAGACACCTTAGCCAAGACACCTTAGCCAAGACACCTTAGCCAAGACACCTTAGCCAAGACACATTAGCCAAGACACCTTAGGCAAGACACCTTAGCCAAGACACCTTAGCCAAGACACCTTAGCCAAGACACATTAGCCAAGACACATTAGCCAAGACACATTAGCCAAGACACCTTAGCCAAGACACATTAGCCAAGACACCTTAGCCAAGACACCTTTGCCAAGACACATTAGCCAAGACACATTAGCCAAGACACATTAGCCAAGACACCTTAGCCAAGACACATTAGCCAAGACAGTTTAGCCAAGACACATTAGCCAAGACACCTTAGAAAAGACACATTAGCCAAGACACCTTAGCCAAGACACCTTAGCCAAGACACCTTAGCCAAGACACATTAGCCAAGACACCTTAGCCAAGACACATTAGCCAAGACACCTTAGCCAAGACACATTAGCCGAGACACCTTAGCCAAGACACCTTAGCCAAGACACCTTAGCCAAGACACCTTAGCCAAGACACATTAGCCAAGACACCTTAGCCAAGACACATTAGCCAAGACACCTTAGCCAAGACACATTAGCCGAGACACCTTAGCCAAGACACATTAGCCAAGACGCATTAGCCAAGACACCTTAGCCAAGACACATTAGCCAAGACACATTAGCCAAGACACCTTAGCCAAGACACCTTAGCCAAGACACCTTAGCCAAGACACCTTTGCCAAGACACATTAGCCAAGACACCTTAGCCAAGACACATTAGCCAAGACACCTTAGCCAAGACACATTAGCCAAGACACATTAGCCAAGACACATTAGCCAAGACGCATTAGCCAAGACACCTTAGCCAAGACACATTAGCCAAGACACCTTAGAAAAGACACATTAGCCAAGACACCTTAGCCAAGACACATTAGCCAAGACACCTTAGCCAAGACACATTAGCCGAGACACCTTAGCCAAGACACATTAGCCAAGACGCATTAGCCAAGACACCTTAGCCAAGACACATTAGCCAAGACACATTAGCCAAGACACCTTAGCCAAGACACCTTAGCCAAGACACCTTTGCCAAGACACATTAGCCAAGACACCTTAGCCAAGACACATTAGCCAAGACACCTTAGCCAAGACACATTAGCCAAGACACATTAGCCAAGACACATTAGCCAAGACACATTAGCCAAGACACATTAGCCAAGACACATTAGCCAAGACACATTAGCCAAGACACATTAGCCAAGACACCTTAGCTAAGACACATTAGCCAAGACGCATTAGCCAAGACACCTTAGCCAAGACACCTTAGCCAAGACACATTAGCCAAGACACATTAGCCAAGACACCTTAGCCAAGACACCTTAGCCAAGACACCTTAGCCAAGACACCTTTGCCAAGACACATTAGCCAAGACACATTAGCCAAGACACATTAGCCAAGACACATTAGCCAAGACACATTAGCCAAGACACATTAGCCAAGACACCTTAGCCAAGACACCTTTGCCAAGACACATTAGCCAAGACACATTAGCCAAGACACATTAGCCAAGACACCTTAGCCAAGACACATTAGCCAAGACAGTTTAGCCAAGACACATTAGCCAAGACACCTTAGAAAAGACACATTAGCCAAGACACCTTAGCCAAGACACCTTAGCCAAGACACCTTAGCCAAGACACCTTAGCCAAGACACATTAGCCAAGACACCTTAGCCAAGACACATTAGCCAAGACACCTTAGCCAAGACACATTAGCCGAGACACCTTAGCCAAGACACATTAGCCAAGACGCATTAGCCAAGACACCTTAGCCAAGACACATTAGCCAAGACACATTAGCCAAGACACCTTAGCCAAGACACCTTAGCCAAGACACCTTAGCCAAGACACCTTTGCCAAGACACATTAGCCAAGACACCTTAGCCAAGACACATTAGCCAAGACACCTTAGCCAAGACACCTTTGCCAAGACACATTAGCCAAGACACATTAGCCAAGACACATTAGCCAAGACACATTAGCCAAGACACATTAGCCAAGACACATTAGCCAAGACACATTAGCCAAGACACCTTAGCTAAGACACATTAGCCAAGACGCATTAGCCAAGACACCTTAGCCAAGACACCTTAGCCAAGACACATTAGCCAAGACACCTTAGCCAAGACACCTTAGCCAAGACACCTTAGCCAATACACCTTTGCCAAGACACATTAGCCAAGACACATTAGCCAAGACACATTAGCCAAGACACATTAGCCAAGACACATTAGCCAAGACACATTAGCCAAGACACATTAGCCAAGACACCTTAGCCAAGACACCTTAGCCAAGACACCTTAGCCAAGACACATTAGCCAAGACACATTAGCCAAGACACATTAGCCAAGACACCTTAGCCAAGACACATTAGCCAAGACACCTTAGCCAAGACACCTTTGCCAAGACACATTAGCCAAGACACCTTAGCCAAGACACATTAGCCAAGACACCTTAGCCAAGACACATTAGCCAAGACAGTTTAGCCAAGACACATTAGCCAAGACACCTTAGAAAAGACACATTAGCCAAGACACCTTAGCCAAGACACCTTAGCCAAGACACCTTAGCCAAGACACCTTAGCCAAGACACATTAGCCAAGACACCTTAGCCAAGACACATTAGCCAAGACACCTTAGCCAAGACACATTAGCCAAGACACATTAGCCAAGACACATTACCCAAGACACATTAGCCGAGACACCTTAGCCAAGACACATTAGCCAAGACGCATTAGCCAAGACACCTTAGCCAAGACACATTAGCCAAGACACATTAGCCAAGACACCTTAGCCAAGACACCTTAGCCAAGACACCTTAGCCAAGACACCTTTGCCAAGACACATTAGCCAAGACACCTTAGCCAAGACACATTAGCCAAGACACCTTAGCCAAGACACATTAGCCAAGACACATTAGCCAAGACACATTAGCCAAGACACATTAGCCAAGACACATTAGCCAAGACACATTAGCCAAGACACATTAGCCAAGACACCTTAGCCAAGACACATTAGCCAAGACGCATTAGCCAAGACACCTTAGCCAAGACACCTTAGCCAAGACACATTAGCCAAGACACATTAGCCAAGACACCTTAGCCAAGACACCTTAGCCAAGACACCTTAGCCAAGACACCTTTGCCAAGACACATTAGCCAAGACACATTAGCCAAGACACATTAGCCAAGACACATTAGCCAAGACACATTAGCCAAGACACCTTAGCCAAGACACATTAGCCAAGACACATTAGCCAAGACACCTTAGCCAAGACACCTTAGCCAAGACACCTTAGCCAAGACACCTTTGCCAAGACACATTAGCCAAGACACATTAGCCAAGACACATTAGCCAAGACACATTAGCCAAGACACATTAGCCAAGACACATTAGCCAAGACACATTAGCCAAGACACATTAGCCAAGACACCTTAGCCAAGACACATTAGCCAAGACGCATTAGCCAAGACACCTTAGCCAAGACACCTTAGCCAAGACACATTAGCCAAGACACCTTAGCCAAGACACCTTAGCCAAGACACCTTAGCCAAGACACCTTAGCCAAGACACCTTTGCCAAGACACATTAGCCAAGACACATTAGCCAAGACACATTAGCCAAGACACATTAGCCAAGACACCTTAGCCAAGACACATTAGCCAAGACATATTAGCCAAGACACATTAGCCAAGACACATTAGCCAAGACACCTTAGCCAAGACGCATTAGCCAAGACACCTAAGCCAAGACACCTTAGCCAAGACACCTTAGCCAAGACACATTAGCCAAGACACCTTAGCCAAGACACATTAGCCAAGACACATTAGCCAAGACACATTAGCCAAGACACATTAGCCAAGACACATAAGCCAAAACACATTAGCCAAGACACATTAGCCAAGACACATTAGCCAAGACACATTAGCCAAGACACATTAGCCAAGACACCTTAGCCAAGACACCTTAGCCAAGACACATTAGCCAAGACACATTAGCCAAGACACATTAGCCGAGACACCTTAGGCAAGACACCTTAGCCAAGACACCTTAGCCAAGACACCTTAGCCAAGACACATTAGCCAAGACACATTAGCCAAGACACATTAGCCAAGACACATTAGCCAAGACACCTTAGCCACGACACATTAGCCAAGACACATTAGCCGAGACACCTTAGCCAAGACACCTTAGCCAAGACACATTAGCCAAGACACCTTAGCCAAGACACATTAGCCAAGACACATTAGCCAAGACATATTAGCCAAGACACATTAGCCAAGACACATTAGCCAAGACACATTAGCCGAGACACCTTAGCCAAGACACCTTAGCCAAGACACATTAGCCAAGACACATTAGCCAAGACATATTAGCCAAGACACATTAGCCAAGACACATTAGCCAAGACACATTAGCCAAGACACCTTAGCCAAGACACCTTAGCCAAGACACATTAGCCAAGACACATTAGCCAAGACATATTAGCCAAGACACATTAGCCAAGACACATTAGCCAAGACACATTAGCCAAGACACATTAGCCAAGACACATTAGCCGAGACACATGAGCCAAGACACCTTAGCCAAGACACCTTAGCCAAGACACATTAGCCAAGACACATTAGCCGAGACACCTTAGCCAAGACACCTTAGCCAAGACACCTTAGCCAAGACACATTAGCCAAGACACATTAGCCAAGACACCTTAGCCAAGACACCTTAGCCAAGACACCTTAGCCAAGACACATTAGCCAAGACACCTTAGCCAAGACACATTAGCCAAGACACCTTAGCCAAGACACATTAGCAAAGACACCTTAGAAAAGACACATTAGCCAAGACACCTTAGCCAAGACACCTTAGCCAAGACGCATTAGCCAAGACACCTTAGCCAAGACACCTTAGCCAAGACACATTAGCCAAGACACCTTAGCCAAGACACATTAGCCAAGACACCTTAGCCAAGACACATTAGCCAAGACACATTAGCCAAGACACATTAACCGAGACACATTAGCCAAGACACCTTAGTAAAGACACCTTAGCCAAGACACCTTAGCCAAGACACCTTTGCCAAGACACATTAGCCAAGACACATTAGCCAAGACACATTAGCCAAGACACCTTAGCCAAGACACCTTAGCCAAGACACCTTAGCCAAGACACCTTAGCCAAGACGCATTAGCCAAGACGCATTAGCCAAGACACCTAAGCCAAGACACCTTAGCCAAGACACCTTAGCCAAGACACATTAGCCAAGACACCTTAGCCAAGACACCTTAGCCGAGACACCTTAGAAAAGACACATTAGCCAAGACACCTTAGCCAAGACACATTAGCCAAGACACCTTAGCCAAGACACCTTAGCCAAGACACATTAGCCAAGACATATTAGCCAAGACACATTAGCCAAGACACATTAGCCAAGACACATTAGCCAAGACACCTTAGCCAAGACACATTAGCCAAGACACATTAGCCAAGACACATTAGCCAAGACACCTTAGCCAAGACACATTAGCCAAGACACCTTAGCCAAGACACATTAGCCAAGACACATTAGCCAAGACACCTTAGCCAAGACACATTAGCCAAGACACATTAGCCGAGACACCTTAGCCAAGACACATTAGCCAAGACACCTTAGCCAAGACACATTAGCCAAGACACCTTAGCCAAGACACATTAGCCAAGACACATTAGCCAAGACACATTAGCCAAGACACATTAGCCAAGACACATTAGCCAAGACACATTAGCCAAGACACCTTAGCCAAGACACATTAGCCAAGACACATTAGCCAAGACACCTTAGCCGAGACACCTTAGCCAAGACACCTTAGCCAAGACACCTAAGCCAAGACACCTTAGCCAAGACGCATTAGCCAAGACACCTTAGCCAAGACACATTAGCCAAGACACATTAGCCAAGACACCTTAGCCAAGACACCTTAGCCAAGACACCTTAGCCAAGACACCTTAGCCAAGACGCATTAGCCAAGACACCTTAGCCAAGACACCTTAGCCAAGACACATTAGCCAGGACACCTTAGCCAAGACACATTAGCCAAGACACATTAGCCAAGACACATTAGCCAAGACACATTAGCCAAGACACATTAGCCAAAACACATTAGCCAAGACACATTAGCCAAGACACCTTAGCCAAGACACCTTAGCCAAGACACATTAGCCAAGACACCTTAGCCAAGACACATTAGCCAAGACACATTAGCCAAGACACATTAGCCAAGACACATTAGCCAAGACACATTAGCCGAGACACCTTAGCCAAGACACCTTAGCCAAGACACCTAAGCCAAGACACCTTAGCCAAGACACATTAGCCGAGACACCTTAGCCAAGACACATTAGCCAAGACACCTTAGCCAAGACACATTAGCCAAGACACCTTAGCCAAGACACCTTAGCCAAGACGCATTAGCCAAGACACCTTAGCCAAGACACCTTAGCCAAGACACATTAGCCAAGACACATTAGCCAAGACACCTTAGCCAAGACACCTTAGCCAAGACACCTTAGCCAAGACACCTTAGCCAAGACACATTAGCCAAGACACCTTAGCCAAGACGCATTAGCCAAGACACCTTAGCCAAGACACCTTAGCCAAGACACATTAGCCAAGACACATTAGCCAAAACACATTAGCCAAGACACATTAGCCAATACACCTTAGCCAAGACACATTAGCCAAGACACCTTAGCCAAGACACATTAGCCAAGACACCTTAGCCAAGACACCTTAGCCAAGACACCTTAGCCAAGACACATTAGCCAAGACACATTAGCCAAGACACCTTAGCCAAGACACCTTAGCCAAGACACCTTAGCCAAGACGCATTAGCCAAGACACCTTAGCCAAGACACCTAAGCCAAGACACCTTAGAAAAGACACATTAGCCAAGACACCTTAGCCAAGACACCTTAGCCAAGACACCTTAGCCAAGACACCTTAGCCAAGACACATTAGCCAAGACACCTTAGCCAAGACGCATTAGCCAAGACACCTTAGCCAAGACACCTTAGCCAAGACACATTAGCCAAGACACATTAGCCAAAACACATTAGCCAAGACACATTAGCCAATACACCTTAGCCAAGACACATTAGCCAAGACACCTTAGCCAAGACACATTAGCCAAGACACCTTAGCCAAGACACCTTAGCCAAGACACCTTAGCCAAGACACATTAGCCAAGACACATTAGCCAAGACACATTAGCCAAGACACCTTAGCCAAGACACATTAGCCAAGACACCTTAGAAAAGACACATTAGCCAAGACACCTTAGCCAAGACACCTTAGCCAAGACACCTTAGCCAAGACACCTTAGCCAAGACACATTAGCCAAGATACCTTAGCCAAGACACATTAGCCAAGACACCTTAGCCAAGACACATTAGCCAAGACACCTTAGCCAAGACACCTAAGCCAAGACGCCTTAGCCAAGACACATTAGCCAAGACACCTTAGCCAAGACACATTAGCCAAGACACCTTAGCCAAGACACATTAGCCAAGACACCTTAGCCAAGACACCTAAGCCAAGACACCTTAGCCAAGACACATTAGCCAATACACATTAGCCAAGACACATTAGCCAAGACACATTAGCCAAGACACCTTAGCCAAGACACATTAGCCAAGACACATTAGCCAAGACACATTAGCCAAGACACATTAGCCAAGACACCTTAGCCAAGACACATTAGCCAAGACACCTTAGCCAAGACACATTAGCCAAGACACTGTGGTGTTCGCCTGTACAAAGTAATTACAATCTTTGCCCATCACTTGAGGTCCGCGATATTAAGGGTTAACTAGGATCACAAATGAGACAGTAAACGATTAACGGGAGAGTCGGGTAGGACACGATTAGCGCGAGAAATGCGTAGGTGCGTTAGAAAGGATAGGTGCGTGAGCGGAAGCTTACCAAAGAGCGAGAATACGATAGGGAGATCGTTATAGATATAAATTAGGTGTCCGATCGTACAAGCCCTCTCTCGGTTTCAGTTCCTACGTGCGCGAACAACCACTCTACTGTACATCAAATAAAACGTGCAAATAAATTGTAGAACCCTACAAATTGGTGACCCCGACGTGATCTGAAGCGCGCGGTGAAAAGTGTCGCGATTGGTGCAATCAAGTGCTAAGTGCTTCGCTGGTATATAGAAGATTCGACAACCGCCGTTGCCAACGCACATCACTATCCAACCTTTCTGGCGGATCGCGTCCCATCATATTATCGCGCTACAGCTATAGGACTGGAACAAACACACACGCATTGTGTAACGAGACATTCAGGGGGGCGCAGCGCAGCGCAGATTAGACGGTGCACAATCATTATTGAGAATCCCGTAACGCCACGCATCGTGTGAATGTCATCGTGAAACCCGCATTCCCAACCATGCGGTAGTCCATATTGTGAGTGTCGCAAAGCAAATTTCGCACGGGTTATTTTTCGTTGAGGAAGTCGTACGAAGCGGGAAGAAGCCAGCCCTCCGAAAACCAACGAATGCCACACGTTACAACGCCGGAGCTACATCGTAATAGTTTTTTCGGTGTGAAGGACAAGACGGAGGAAGCATCGTGATCTGCCAAATTAAGCACAACGTGGAGCAGCCATCGCGATCTCCCATATGACGAACAACGTGGAGCAGCCATCGCGATCTCCTATATGACGAACAACGTGGAGCAGCCATCGCGATCTCCTATATGACAAACCACGTGGAGCAGCCATCGTGGACGACGTGTAAAGTCCTTCATCGGAGCAGCCATCGTGGATGACGTCTTGAGTTTCTTTTTGTTGGTGCAGCATCATCTGCATTGCATGGTCTACGACGCCGCAGCCGCCATCGATAACAACGGGCTGAGAACCTCGTGGTAACCACCGGATGCTCCCGCAATACGCCACAACATCGGTGAGCTCGTTCCTTTATTTTCTTACTATCACGTATTTTTCTCGATTTTTATAATTTTATAACATTCCCGAAATCATAAGATGTTTTCTCACCCGCGTTAAATTTTATCTGCCTATCTTTATACATTTACATATACATGCATAATTGTTACGGTATACTTCGTGCACATTACAATCAATTTCATTATACGATTTTTTTTAATTTTTTTTTGTATATTAAAATAACAATTCAGTAGTGCAAACAAAATAGAGAAAATTAGGTACAGACTTTTTTTTTTATTAGATAGGGAATATTTGTAAACCCAAAAATGTCAAAGAACGAAAGTGATGATAAAAATGTTGGTCCTAGTGCAATTCCAGTGCAAGCCACGGCGCCGTCACCGGTGGCGAGAACGATAGAACCGGAAAATTCTCATTTGGTTATTGAAAATATTTCTACAAAGCTGCCAAGTTTTTGGGAAGACGCTCCAACCGCATGGTTTGTGGCAGCGGAAGCTGAGTTCGACGTTTCAAACGTTACAAGGGAACGCTCGAAATATTCACATGTTCTAAGCGTGCTCCCGAAAAACGTTTTGCCAAAAATAATGGACATAATAACTACGCCATTACCAACCAACCCATACTCATATTTAAAAAGCCAACTGCTAGAAAGGCTCAATGTGAGCGAAGAACAACGGATCACTCAGCTGTTGTATCATGTACAAATGGGTGATCGTAGTCCGTCTGATTTCTATAGACACATGGTTCAGTTGGCCGGCGATTCTGCAAACCTCACTTCCGAGCTTATTCGCAAGCTTTGGTTATCAAGGTTGCCAAAAACTATCGAAGTAGCACTCATTGCCGTCGGAAGCCGAGAAATCAATGAGCTGATTAAAATCGCAGACAGGCTATGGGAAGCAACCCAAGCCGGAGCGGTATCATCAATCGTAGGCGTTTCTTCTAGTGAAAGCTCGGGAAGTAATCCCTCGAATGAAACTACGATGTTAAGACAGGAAATTTCTGAACTACGTAACACACTAAGGAGACTTTCCCTAAGAACAGGAAATAATAGAGGACGACAGCGAGACAGATCTCAGAGTCGAAACCGTGGTAGGACTCCATCACAGGTTCGAAAGCACCCTATGTGCTATTTTCATTTTCGTTTTGGTGAAGAAGCACGAAAGTGCCAAAAACCGTGCAACTTTATGCAGCAAAAAAACTAATTTGCTCAACGGTGCCGGGCAACCCGAGAGCAACATTAGGCTCCTATCGTCTTTTCATTGACGATGAAGAAACCAAATTCACTTTCCTTGTGGATACAGGAGCCGACGTGTCCGTCTTACCGTTCAATCTGTTTGGCATAGTAAATAAACAAACGGAAAATTTACTAGTAGCAGCTAATGGTAGCCCTATTGCTACCTATGGAACCAAGATGCTACAAGTAAGTCTTGGCCTCAGAAGAGTGTTTATGCACTGTTTTATACTGGCTGAAGTAAACCGACCAATCATAGGGGCTGATTTTTTGGCGAAACACGATTTGTGGGTCGATTTAAAAAGAAAAAGGTTGATCGATCATTTTACAGGTCAAGAAACGATCGCAACCATCGCTTTGGTGGATACACCAACACCTAAAAACTGGATGATCGAATCAAGCGAATTTGGAGATATTTTTAAACAATATCCAACCTTAAGGGATCCACCAGATTACAAAAAACCAGTTAGGCACTCGATAGTACATCATATCGAAACCAAAGGAAGCTTGCCATTTGCAAAACCCCGCCGTCTGGATCCGAAGAAGCTCAAGATTGCCAAAGCAGAATTTCAACATATGTTAGATCTAGGAATCTGCAGAGTATCCTCATCGCCAACTTCGTCACCGCTACACATGGTACCCAAACCTGATTCAGATTGGAGACCTTGTGGCGATTATAGGCGTTTAAATGCCATCACAATACCTGATCGTTATCCGATCCCCCACGTGCAGGATTTTACGATGAACTTGGATGGTTGCAAATTCTTTTCAAAGTTGGATATTATACGGGCGTATCACATCATACCCGTTGCCGAGGAAGACATCCATAAAACGGCGATAACCACGCCATTCGGATTATTTGAGTTTCTGAGGATGCCTTTCGGACTTAGAAATGCAAGCCAATGTTTTCAACGTCTCATGAATAATATTTTTCATGATTTAGATTTCGTGTTTGTATACATAGATGACATCCTAATAGCTAGTTCATCGCGTGAATCCCATTTAGAACACTTGCATATTGTTCTAAAACGTTTAACGGATCATGATATAAAACTAAAGCCATCAAAATGCGTTCTTGGTGTGAATGAAATAGAATTCCTTAGCCACACTATTTCCGCGAAAGGGATAAGACCATCGTCGGAAAAAATACTGGCAATTCAAAATTTTCCATCACCATGCACGGTGAAACAGCTTCAAAGAGTTTTGGGAATGGTGAATTATTATCACCGTTTCATTCCCAACATCTCCGATAAGCTAAGAGTCCTGCATCAATCAGTAAAAGACCATAGCAAAAATAAAAAAGCCAAATTTGAATGGTCCGATGCGAGTGAGCAAGCACTAAACCTAATAAAGAAGGAACTTTCAAACGCCACCATGCTCGTCCATCCGAAAAGTGATGCCACGTACACACTAACAACAGACGCTTCAAATGTCGCTGTAGGGGCAGTGTTACAACAAATTAGTGAAGGCATTTTGGAACCTCTTGCGTTTTTTTCTAAAACAATGACGCCCACGGAACAGAGGTATTCCACATTCGATAGAGAATTACTTGCTATCACTCTTGGAATAAAGCATTTCCGGCACTTCTTAGAAGGTAGATCGTTCACGGTTTATACAGATCATAAACCATTGATCCATGCCCTAACTTCAAAAACGGAAAAATCTCCAAGACAATGCCGACAACTAGACTTTATTTCACAATTTACAACAGATATAAAATACATCACTGGCGAGAGCAACGTAGTGGCGGATGCCTTATCCCGAATAGGAGAAACAAATGGAATCACAGACCTCACTTATGAAACAATAGCAAAACAACAGCAGGAAGACGAACAGCTACAAAAGTTATTACAAGGCTCCGAGGCAAACTCCAAATTCAAATTAAATAAATTAATATTGGATAAAAACACACTGATATTCGAGTCATCAACCGGACAGAATAGGTTGTATGTTCCCCAATCTCTAAGGAGATGTACTTTTGACAGCCTGCACAACCTATCGCATCCGGGCATTCGTGCCTCACGCAAATTGGTATCCGAAAGATTCTTCTGGCCGTCCATGAACAAGGACGTGGGAAATTGGACTCGTGCATGCATTGGATGCCAAAAAGCCAAAATTTGTCGACATACTCGCTCGCCTTTAGAAGAATTACCAATTCCAAAAGGAAGGTTTGAACACGTGCACATGGACATCGTTGGTCCATTGCCACCATCCGAAGAGAAGAGCTACTTACTGACCATTGTGGACCGTTTTACTCGTTGGCCGGAATGCTACCCGATGCCTGATATTTCAGCTAAAACACTAGCTGAAACATTCGTCAGGAACTATATTCCGCGGTTTGGTTGTCCATCTACGATAACAACGGATAGAGGTAGACAATTTCAGTCCAGACTTTTTGAAGAGCTAACAAGGTTGCTTGGAACACATCACATAAAGACGACTGCTTATCACCCTCAAGCCAATGGAATGGTTGAAAGGTTCCATCGACATCTAAAAGGAGCGTTAAAAGCCTGTGAAGACACTGCGCATTGGATTTCTCGATTGCCGTTGATACTGTTGGGCATTCGAGTGGCTTACAGAGATTCATTAAGAGGCTCGCCAGCAGAGATGGTATACGGAGAAAGTTTGCGACTTCCTGCCGAAGTATTCATACCATCTGCTGCAAAATCCGTTGAGGACGTACCTGAATTTGTTCAGGATGTAAAAAAAGCATTAAGGTACATCGAACCGAATCCACCAAAACCCAAACACACAACTACGGTTTATTTACCAAAAACCCTGCAAACCTGTAAACATGTTTTCGTACGGGTAGATAAAGTAAAAACGGGTTTACAAGCACCGTATGAAGGACCTTACGAGGTACTGCGGCGGTGCAGAAAATTTTTCACGGTCAAAATTAAAGACAAGAATGAATCAATTTCGATTGATCGACTCAAACCTGCTTTCGAGATGGAAGGTGTTTCCAAAACAGGCAAAACCACAAATAACCGAAAATGTGTTCGCTTTGCACATAACTAAAAGAAATTTCAAATTAAGAGATAAACAATCTCACAGTTCCTTTTCTATCGTAACTCCGTCACTGGGGGGGAGTCCTGTGGTGTTCGCCTATACAAAGTAATTATAATTTTGCCCATCACTTGAGGTCCGCGATATTAAGGGTTAACTAGGATACAGTGAGACAGTAAACGATTAACGGGAGAGTCGGGTAGGACATGATTAGCGCGAGAAATGCGTAGGTACATTAGAAAGGATAGGTGCGTGAGCGGAAGCTTACCAAAGAGCGAGAATACGATAGGGAGATCGTGATAGATATAAATTAGGTGTCCGATCGTACAAGCTCTCTCTCGGTTTCAGTCCCTACGTGTGCGAACAACCAATCTACTGTGACTTAATTAAAAGTTCAAATAAGAAACGTGCAAATAAATTGTAGAACCCTACAAAATAAATTGATTTTTTTTTAATGCCAACTGATTGAAATACGTTTCTTTTCACTCAAATAATGCTTTAAATACAAAACAGACAAAAAAAAAATTCTAAAAATTTTGAAAATTTTCCCCTACTCCCCCCTTAGCTTTTTTTGAGTAATTTTGCAAAAAAAATAAATTGATTTTTTTTAATGCCAATTGATTGAAATACGTTTCTTTTCACTCAAATAATGCTTTAAATACAAAAAAGACAAAAAAAAACAAAAAATAAATTCTAAAATTTTTAAAAATTTTCCCCTACTCCTCCCTTAGCTTTTTTTGAGTAATTTTGCAAAAATATAAATTGATTTTTTTTAATGCCAATTGATTGAAATACGTTTCTTTTCACTCAAATAATGCTTTAAATACAAAAAAGACAAAAAAAAACAAAAAATAAATTCTAAAATTTTTAAAAATTTTCCCCTACTCCCCCCTTAGCTTTTTTTGAGTAATTTTGCAAAAAAAAATAAATTGATTTTTTTTAATGCCAATTGATTGAAATACGTTTCTTTTCACTCAAATAATGCTTTAAATACAAAAAAGACCAAAAAAAAAATTCTAAAAATTTTGAAAATTTTCCCCCTCTCCCCCCTTAGCTTTTTTTGAGTAATTTTGCAAAAAAAAAAATAAATTGATTTATTTTAATGCCAATTGATTGAAATACGTTTCTTTTCACTCAAATAATGCTTTAAATACAAAAAAGACCAAAAAAAAAATCTAAAAATTTTGAAAATTTTCCCCTACTCCCCCCTTAGCTTTTTTTGAGTAGTTTTGCAAAAAAAAATAAATTGATTTTTTTTAATGCCAATTGATTGAAATACGTTTCTTTTCACACAAATAATGCTTTAAATACAAAAAAGACCAAAAAAAAATTCTAAAAATTTTGAAAATTTTCCCCTACTTCCCCCTTAGCTTTTTTTGAGTAATTTTGCAAAAAAAATAAATTGATTTTTTTTAATGCCAATTGATTGAAATACGTTTCTTTTCACTCAAATAATGCTTGAAATACAAAAAAGACCAAAAAAAAAAATTTTAAAAATTTTGAAAATTTTCCCCTACTCCCCCCTTAGCTTTTTTTGAGTAATTTTGCAAAAAAAAAATAAATTGATTTTTTTTAATGCCAATTGATTGAAATACGTTTCTTTTCACTCAAATAATGCTTTAAATACAAAAAAGACAAAAAAAAACAAAAAATAAATTCTAAAATTTTGAAAATTTTCCCCTACTCCCCCCTTAGCTTTTTTTGAGTAATTTTGCAAAAAAAAATAAATTGATTTTTTTTAATGCCAATTGATTGAAATACGTTTCTTTTCACTCAAATAATGCTTTAAATACAAAAAAGACCAAAAAAAAATTTTAAAAATTTTGAAAATTTTCCCCTACTTCCTCCTTAGCTTTTTTTGAGTAATTTTGCAAAAAAAAAAATAAATTGATTTTTTTTAATGCCAATTGATTGAAATACGTTTCTTTTCACTCAAATAATGCTTGAAATACAAAAAAGACCAAAAAAAAAAATTTTAAAAATTTTGAAAATTTTCCCCTACTCCCCCCTTAGCTTTTTTTGAGTAGTTTTGCAAAAAAAAATAAATTGATTTATTTTAATGCCAATTGATTGAAATACGTTTCTTTTCACTCAAATAATGCTTTAAATACAAAAAAGACCAAAAAAAAATTCTAAAAATTTTGAAAATTTTCCCCTACTCTCCCCTTAGCTTTTTTTGAGTAATTTTGCAAAAAAAATAAATTGATTTATTTTAATGCCAATTGATTGAAATACGTTTCTTTTCACTCAAATAATGCTTTAAATACAAAAAAGACAAAAAAAAACAAAAAATAAATTCTAAAATTTTTAAAAATTTTCCCCTACTCCTCCCTTAGCTTTTTTTGAGTAATTTTGCAAAAAAATAAATTGATTTTTTTTAATGCCAATTGATTGAAATACGTTTCTTTTCACTCAAATAATGCTTTAAATACAAAAAAGACCAAAAAAAAACAAAACATAAATTCTAAAATTTTTGAAAATTTTCCCCTACTCCCCCTTAGCTTTTTTTGAGTAATTTTGCAAAAAAATAAATTGATTTTTTTTAATGCCAATTGATTGAAATACGTTTCTTTTCACTCAAATAATGCTTTAAATACAAAAAAGACCAAAAAAAAAAATTCTAAAAATTTTGAAAATTTTCCCCTACCCCCCCCCCCCCCCCCTTAGCTTTTTTTGAGTAATTTTGCAAAAAAAAAATAAATTGATTTTTTTTAATGCCAATTGATTGAAATACGTTTCTTTTCACTCAAATAATGCTTTAAATACAAAAAAGACCAAAAAAAAAACAAAAAAAAATTCTAAAATTTTTGAAAATTTTCCCCTACTCCCCCCTAAGCTTTTTTTGAGTAATTTTGCAAAAAAAAAAATTGATTTTTCTTTAAGCCAATTGATTGAAATACGTTTCTTTTCACTCAAATAAGGCTTTGAATACAAAAAAGACCAAAAAAAATATTCTAAAAATTTTGAAAATTTTCCCCTACTCCCCCCTTAGATTTTTTTGAGTAATTTTGCAAAAAAAAATAAATTGATTTTTTTTAATGCCAATTGATTGAAATACGTTTCTTTTCACTCAAAAAATGCTTTAAATACAAAAAAGACAAAAAAAAAACAAAAAATAAATTCTAAGATTTTTGAAAATTTTCCCCTACTCCCCCCTTAGCTTTTTTTGAGTAATTTTGCAAAAAAAAAATAAATTGATTTTTTTTTAATGCCAATTGATTGAAATACGTTTCTTTTCACTCAAATAATGCTTTAAATACAAAAAAGACCAAAAAAAAACAAAAACAAATTCTAAAAATTTTGAAAATTTTCCCCTACTCCCCCCTTAGCTTTTTTGAGTAATTTTGCAAAAAAAAATTAATTGATTTTTTTTAATGCCAATTGATTGAAATACGTTTCTTTTCACTCAAATAATGCTTTAAATACAAAAAAGACAAAAAAAAACAAAAAATAAATTCTAAAATTTTTGAAAATTTTCCCCTACTCCCCCCTTAGCTTTTTTTGAGTAATTTTGCAAAAAAAAATAAATTGATTTATTTTAATGCCAATTGATTGAAATACGTTTCATTGCACTCAAATAATGCTTTAAATATAAAAAAGACCAAATCAGTCTGCCTCCAGCATCCGTTGCGAGAGGACGTATTTCGTTTGGAAGCGTGCCTACGGAGTTTTGCTAAGGCAGCAAGGGGTCAATGCCCCGAAGTACGATTGCGTACTCAGCGTGCTTGTGCGATTTGGCTGTATCGTGCTAATCGGTGTCTCCGTCTGTCTCCGATATTCGTTCGGAAGACAATTGTGGTGTTAGTGTTTTCGATCGAATGCGATAATTGCTTACCGTAGCAACGCTTTCGCTTCGATCGAGGTAGTTTGTCATATGCAGTGTGTAGTGAAGTATAGTGCGTGTGTGTATTGTCTAACGTGCGTTACGGTAAGTGTATCCTTTCCTTCCTTGACCGTTGCCTCCGGCTCTACCATGGAGCAGGAGTGTTCTGATTCCGAAAGGGAGATAGAACCATGCGTGAAGCGAAAGCCAGTAATTGAGGATTTTGATTACCTCGTAGAGGAAGTTGTGAAAATGGGCCAGGGTGTGTTTTCTTCCCCTAACATGCCCAAAGTAAAAGTTCTGGAAGCGAAAAAGCTGTACAGGCTGGACGCTTCAGAACCGAATGAAAAGAGATTTATTCAGACCTCCTCAATCCGAGTTACGTTTGAGGGTACGGTACTCCCGCAGTCCCTCGTAATAGAAGGCCTCCGGATACCCATTGACCGGCCATACGTGCCTAAGGTAGCTGCCTGCTCTAAGTGCAGCCGCATCGGTCATGCCGAATCGTTTTGTACCCACAAAACGTGCTGCGGAAAGTGCAAAGGGACGCATGCTACCGAGGAGTGCAAAGCATCGTCTCAGAAATGTTCGCATTGCCGAGACGATTGGCATGAGGTAGCGCAGTGTCCCGTGTACCGGAAGCTACAAAGGGAGCAGATAAAAACAGTAGCCGAACGGGCACGCGGCTCTTATAGCGATGCTCTCAAAGGAGCAAACGTTTCAAATCCCTTTGCGGCATTGTCCGAAGGTGATGCAAATGCTGCATCTAACCCGGCCGCTCTAGAGCAGGCAGCCATGAGACCAGTAAAGAACCGGAGAGTACTTTATAAAAAAGTACAACGGAAGGTTCTAAGAGCAAAAAATAAACCCTTGGCACCAAAGCGTCGCGGGAAAAAAGAAACCCCCTCCCCCGTCACCCCAACACGTGACGCTGCTCCTTCTGCTCCTCCTCCACAAAATCCCAGGAAACAGCCCAAGAGTAAGCGATCCCCTCGGACCGAAGCTCCCGTGGAAAGCCTGGCTTTCTCCACAGAGCCTAGGAACTTTCCGAGGATCCCTGCCCCATCCCTTTCTGAGATCCTCCAGTCCCTCCTCATGACCCTTAACCTTCCGCAACCTTTGCAATTGATCGCTACTTGGGCCCTTCCTTACCTGAAGGGAATGATCAAGCAGTGGCTGGCTCAATGGCCGTGCCTAAGCATGATGGTCCGATTGGACGATTAATTCACCAATGGCTACCTTCATTCAGTGGAACTGTAGAAGTTTGCTCGGAAAACTAAACTCCTTTAAAGTACTAGTAGGCGAACACAATTGCGATTTGTTCGCTCTATGTGAAACTTGGCTATCGGACGACATTACGCTAACCTTCCCGGGATATAACATAATCCGTGAAGATCGAATTACCAGGGGTGGGGGGGTATTGATTGGTATAAGGAAGAGTCACACCTTCTCCAGAGTACCAACCCCTAGACAAGAAATAATGGAAACTGTCGCAATACAGGCCAAAATAGGCGACCTTCACGTGACAATTCCATCCGTTTATATCCCTCCGATAGCCAACAATGAAAAAGAAAAAATTGAAAAGTTCAAAGAGGATCTTGGAAATTTAGCAGTGGTCTTGCCTGGTCCGCTTTTAATCCTGGGAGATTTTAACTCCCATGGAGTAGAATGGGGGGGCGTTAAGGATGATATCCGCGCTCCCATTATCCGAGATTTCTGCGACAGGTACAAATTTTCAATTCTGAACTCAGGAGAGGCAACTAGGATGTCGACGCCAAAAAGTAGGGAAAGTGCACTGGACTTGTCTCTATGTCCATCAGCTATGGCCCTGGATTTTAGCTGGAAGGTGATTCAGGACCCTATTGGCAGTGATCACTTGCCGATAGAAATCTCTTACAACAAGGGAGGATGTTCAGTTGATGGGATCCCCGTTAAATGTGACTTAACGAGGAACATCGACTGGACGAGATACGGTGAATTAGTAGCCGCTTCGCTTTCTCTTGCTACTTATTATTCAACTCCTGTAAATGAGTATAAAAATCTTGTTGCAGTCATAAACAAGTGTGCCCTTGAAGCCCAAACAAGGCGCTCCCACCAAGCAAGGACATTTAAAAAGCCACCCACTCCTTGGTGGGACAAGGATTGCCAAGCGGCTTTCAATAAGAAGCGGGAGGCGTATAAAGCCTTCCGGGACACGGGCTCGAGGCCTTTATATGAAAAATATAAGGGACAAGAGAGAGCGTGTAAAAACCTGTTGAAGGCGAAGAAAAAGGGTTATTGGCGCAGATACGTCAACAATCTAGATCCTTCCACTTCCTTAAATTCGCTTTGGAAAATGGCTAGAAGGATGCGAAACAGCAACAACATTAACGAGAGCGAAAGTTTTTCCGGCGAATGGCTTATTGAATTCGCACACAAACTATGTCCCGACTTCGTTCCAGCGCAGAATTTCATTCAAGATGCGCCTGGCAGTGACCCAATGTAGGACTCACCATTCACCATGGTGGAACTATCTTTGGCTCTCCTATCATGTAAAAATTCTTCCCCAGGTTTGGATCAGGTTGGTAGTAAATTACTTCAAAACCTTCCAGACGTGGGGAGGAAACGATTGTTGAGCATCGTCAACAGTATGTTGGAACTCAACATCGTCCCACAAGAATGGAGAGAAGTGAAAGTTGTCACTATTTTGAAGCCTGGTAAACCGCCATCAAGGCACGACTCATATCGTCCGATATCTTTACTGTCGTGTCTGAGAAAACTCCTTGAAAGAATGATTCTTTTCCGTTTAGAAGAATGGTTGGAAACCAACAACCTTCTTTCAGATACCCAGTTTGGTTTCCGTAAAGCAAAGGGTACTAACGACTGTTTAGCGCTTCTGGTAACAGAAATTGAACTTGCTCGTGCTCGCAAGCAAAACATGGGGTCTATTTTTCTAGATATACAGGGGGCATTTGACTCAGTTTCTCCACACAAACTGAGTCAAAAATTGCAAACTGCTGGGCTAGGGCCGAAATTGAATAACTTCTTATTCAATCTTTTGTCGGAAAAAACAATGAATTTTAACAATGGTCACGAACAACTGAAACGAACCAGCTTCCACGGACTAGCACAAGGGTCCTGTTTGAGCCCCCTGTTATATAATTTTTATGTGAGCGAAATGGATTCTTGTCTAGCGCCAAATTGTAGCCTTAGACAATTGGCAGACGACGGCGTCATATCAGTCGCTAGCAGGGACGCCGTCGAAATACAACAGGCTTTACAAACCACATTGGATAACCTTGCCGAGTGGTCTGAAAACCTTGGTATCAAGTTTTCTGCAACGAAAACCGAAATGGTAGTCTTTTCTCCCTTTAGCGACACTGACAAAAAATAGGGAGAAGGGACTATATGACCCCAACATTGATGTCTTTTTATATGGGGAAAAGATATCAATCACCGACAACTTTCGATACCTTGGTGTGTGGTTCAACTCAAGATTAAACTGGAGCACTCATATCACATACCTTATTAAAAAGTGCTCGAAAAGAAATCAACTTTCTAAGGACAGTCACAGGATTCTGGTGGGGCGCACACCCAACTGATGTCCTGCGACTGTATAAGACTACGGTGTTATCCGTATTGGAATATGGAAGCATATGCTTCCATTGGGCATCCAATACGCAGATACTTAAACTGGAGCGTATTCAGTACCGTGGTCTTAGACTCGCACTGGGGAGCATGAAATCAACACACAACATGTCCCTAGAAGTGATGACCGGAGTGATGCCGCTAAGATTACGTTTTGAAATGCTGTCGCTTCGCCTTCTAGTCCGTTCTTCAGTATCAAATCCCTTGATCATAGAGAATTTTATAGCGCTTTTAGAGGCAGGTTCTAAGAGCAAAATCATTAACATATATAATGATTTTGTTGCTCTACAAGTCCATCCTAGTGCCCCACAAGCAGTAAACCGTGCTGCCCTTCCTGAGTGCTACAGTTCTATTGTTAGTACAGATTCCTCGTTGCGTGAGGAAATCAAGGTCATTCCCAATGATCTTCGCCCGAGGGTAGTGCCGGGCATTTTCGTGAATAGGTACGGCCATATAGACAAAATGAACCAGTTTTACACTGATGGATCATCCTCTGAGGAGGGCACCGGCTTCGGTGTTTTAAGCGAGACTACCGGAGCCTTCTTTAAATTGCGGCAGCCATGTACTGTGTTTACAGCTGAGCTCGCCGCAATTTTTTACGCACTATTGCTAATAGCAGCGAGCCCCCCTGACCAGTACTTCATTTTTACTGATAGCCTTAGCGCTATTGAAGCACTGAAAACTCCAAGGGCTGTTAAGAGTCAAGACTTCTTTATTGTAAAAATTATCGAGTTGCTAGGCTCGCTGTTTGATAAGGCGTTTAGAATATCGCTAATATGGGTCCCTTCTCATTGTGGAATCCCCGGCAATGAGAAGGCAGACTCACTGGCCAAAACAGGCGTCAGAGAGGGCGCATTTTACGACCGACCCATCTCATCCCAAGAGTTCCTTCGTTCCCCACAGCAACTTTTCCTGTCTCGCTGGCAGAGCATGTGGGAAGCGGATGAACTCGGGCGATACCTTTTCTCGATCTCTCCGCAAGTGTCCCTGCGGCCTTGGTTCGGTGGGCTCTCTGTAGATCGTGCGTTCATTCGGATGATGTCTCGACTCATATCGAATCATTTCGCTCTGGATGCACATCTACAGCGTATTAATCTGGCTCAGACGAAGGTCTGTGGCTGCGGTATTGGATTCCACGATGTGGACCACCTTCTGTGGTCCTGCGTGGAATTCGAAGCTGCGAGACCCAGCTTGATAAGCGCAGTTGAGGCCATCGGCAGACAGTCGGATACACCGATCCGAGATGTTTTGGCTTGTAGGGACCTGGAATACATGAGGCTTGTCTTCCGCTTCGCCAGGGACAACGGTCTTCTCCTTTGAATCCTATCCCCATTATCCTTCCTTCCCCTTTCTCATACTCCTATTGTTATCCGTTGTGTTGTATTTGTCCTTACATGTTTTTTTTTGTAGTGCCTTAGCCAAGCCGTTGAGGAAACAGTCGAACTTCGAGGATAACACCAGAGCCGCAAAAGGGAGGCAGACTGGGTGTTTTGTGCTGTCCACAAACTATAACTGTTCTTTGTTTGTTACAGTCATGTGCAGCCCTCGCAACGAGTGACAAGACCGCTATTGGTGCCGTTTTCACCAACACCAACACTCACCATTTTCACCAACACCTCCATCAAACAATAGAACCAGTCTGGACAATTACCCACATGGATTCAACAACAATACGCACAAAAAGCAATAGGACTTCGAACAATTCAACCCACAACAACAATACCATCAACAATAGCAATAACCACAAAACGCGCTATTACAACCGAGTATGCCCGGGATAAGGTAAAATACAAGGAGGAAATGCCTTGTGATAATTGTACTGCTTCAGCTCCAGAGGCTGACAATACGGCCGAAGCCGTCATCATGAATTATAAATAAATAAATAAATAAAAAAGACCAAAAAAAAAAATTCTAAAAATTTTGAAAATTTTCCCCTACTCCCCCCTTAGCTTTTTTTGAGTAATTTTGCAAAAAAAAATAAATTGATTTTTTTTAATGCCAATTGATTGAAATACGTTTCTTTTCACTCAAATAATGCTTTAAATACAAAAAAGACCAAAAAAAAAAATTCTAAAAATTTTGAAAATTTTCCCCTACTCCCCCCTTAGCTTTTTTTGAGTAATTTTGCAAAAAAAAATAAATTGATTTTTTTTAATGCCAATTGATTGAAATACGTTTCTTTTCACTCAAATAATGCTTTAAATACAAAAAAGACCAAAAAAAACAAAAAATAAATTCTAAGATTTTTGAAAATTTTCCCCTACTCCCCCCTTAGCTTTTTTTGAGTAATTTTGCAAAAAAAAAATTGATTTTTTTAATGCCAATTGATTGAAATACGTTTCTTTTCACTCAAATAATGCTTTAAATACAAAAAAGACCAAAAAAAAACAAAACATAAATTCTAAAATTTTTGAAAATTTTCCCCTACTCCCCCCTTAGCTTTTTTTGAGTAATTTTGCAAAAAAAATAAATTGATTTTTTAATGCCAATTGATTGAAATACGTTTCTTTTCACTCAAACAATGCTTTAAATACAAAAAAGACCAAAAAAAAACAAAAAATAAATTCTAAAATTTTTGAAAATTTTCCCCTACTCCCCCCTTAGCTTTTTTTGAGTAATTTTGCAAAAAAAAATAAATTGATTTTTTTTAATGCCAATTGATTGAAATACGTTTCTTTTCACTCAAATAATGTTTTAAATACAAAAAAGACTAAAAAAAAAAATTTTAAAAATTTTGAAAATTTTCCCCTACTCCCCCCTTAGCTTTTTTTGAGTAATTTTGCAAAAAAAAATAAATTGATTTTTTTTAATGCCAATTGATTGAAATACGTTTCTTTTCACTCAAATAATGCTTTAAATACAAAAAAGACCAAAAAAAAAATTCTAAAAATTTTGAAAATTTTCCCCTACTCCCCCCTTAGCTTTTTTTGAGTAATTTTGCAAAAAAAAATAAATTGATTTTTTTTAATGCCAATTGATTGAAATACGTTTCTTTTCACTCAAATAATGCTTTAAATACAAAAAAGACCAAAAAAAAAATCTAAAAATTTTGAAAATTTTCCCCTACTCCCCCCTTAGCTTTTTTTGAGTAATTTTGCAAAAAAAAATAAATTGATTTTTTTTAATGCCAATTGATTGAAATACGTTTCTCTTCACTCAAATAATGCTTTAAATACAAAAAAGACCAAAAAAAAATTCTAAAAATTTTGAAAACTTTCCCCTACTTCCCCCTTAGCTTTTTTTGAGTAATTTTGCAAAAAAAAAATTAATTGATTTTTTTTAATGCCAATTGATTGAAATACGTTTCTTTTCACTCAAATAATGCTTGAAATACAAAAAAGACCAAAAAAAAAAATTTTTAAAATTTTGAAAATTTTCCCCTACTCCCCCCTTAGCTTTTTTTGAGTAATTTTGCAAAAAAAACTAAATTGATTTTTTTTATTGCCAATTGATTGAAATACGTTTCTTTTCACTCAAATAATGCTTTAAATACAAAAAAACCTTAAAAAAAAATTCAAAAAATTTTGAAAATTTTCCCCTACTCCCCCCTTAGCTTTTTTTGAGTAATTTTGCAAAAAAAAATAAATTGATTTTTTTTTAATGCCAACTGATTGAAATACGTTTCTTTTCACTCAAATAATGCTTTAAATACAAAACAGACAAAAAAAAATTCTAAAAATTTTGAAAATTTTCCCCTACTCCCCCCTTAGCTTTTTTTGAGTAATTTTGCAAAAAAAATAAATTGATTTTTTTTAATGCCAATTGATTGAAATACGTTTCTTTTCACTCAAATAATGCTTTAAATACAAAAAAGACAAAAAAAAAACAAAAAATAAATTCTAAAATTTTTAAAAATTTTCCCCTACTCCTCCCTTAGCTTTTTTTGAGTAATTTTGCAAAAAAATAAATTGATTTTTTTTAATGCCAATTGATTGAAATACGTTTCTTTTCACTCAAATAATGCTTTAAATACAAAAAAGACAAAAAAAAACAAAAAATAAATTCTAAAATTTTTAAAAATTTTCCCCTACTCCCCCCTTAGCTTTTTTTGAGTAATTTTGCAAAAAAAAAATAAATTGATTTTTTTTAATGCCAATTGATTGAAATACGTTTCTTTTCACTCAAATAATGCTTTAAATACAAAAAAGACCAAAAAAAAAATTCTAAAAATTTTGAAAATTTTCCCCCTCTCCCCCCTTAGCTTTTTTTGAGTAATTTTGCAAAAAAAAATAAATTGATTTATTTTAATGCCAATTGATTGAAATACGTTTCTTTTCACTCAAATAATGCTTTAAATACAAAAAAGACCAAAAAAAAAAATCTAAAAATTTTGAAAATTTTCCCCTACTCCCCCCTTAGCTTTTTTTGAGTAGTTTTGCAAAAAAAAATAAATTGATTTTTTTTAATGCCAATTGATTGAAATACGTTTCTTTTCACACAAATAATGCTTTAAATACAAAAAAGACCAAAAAAAAATTCTAAAAATTTTGAAAATTTTCCCCTACTTCCCCCTTAGCTTTTTTTGAGTAATTTTGCAAAAAAAAAATAAATTGATTTTTTTTAATGCCAATTGATTGAAATACGTTTCTTTTCACTCAAATAATGCTTGAAATACAAAAAAGACCAAAAAAAAAAATTTTAAAAATTTTGAAAATTTTCCCCTACTCCCCCCTTAGCTTTTTTTGAGTAATTTTGCAAAAAAAAATAAATTGATTTTTTTTAATGCCAATTGATTGAAATACGTTTCTTTTCACTCAAATAATGCTTTAAATACAAAAAAACCTTAAAAAAAAATTCAAAAAATTTTGAAAATTTTCCCCTACTCCCCCCTTAGCTTTTTTTGAGTAATTTTGCAAAAAAAAAAATAAATTGATTTTTTTTTAATGCCAACTGATTGAAATACGTTTCTTTTCACTCAAATAATGCTTTAAATACAAAACAGACAAAAAAAAAAATTCTAAAAATTTTGAAAATGTTCCCCTACTCCCCCCTTAGCTTTTTTTGAGTAATTTTGCAAAAAAAATAAATTGATTTTTTTTAATGCCAATTGATTGAAATACGTTTCTTTTCACTCAAATAATGCTTTAAATACAAAAAAGACAAAAAAAAACAAAAAATAAATTCTAAAATTTTTAAAAATTTTCCCCTACTCCTCCCTTAGCTTTTTTTGAGTAATTTTGCAAAAAAATAAATTGATTTTTTTTAATGCCAATTGATTGAAATACGTTTCTTTTCACTCAAATAATGCTTTAAATACAAAAAAGACAAAAAAAAAACAAAAAATAAATTCTAAAATTTTTAAAAATTTTCCCCTACTCCCCCCTTAGCTTTTTTTGAGTAATTTTGCAAAAAAAAAATAAATTGATTTTTTTTAATGCCAATTGATTGAAATACGTTTCTTTTCACTCAAATAATGCTTTAAATACAAAAAAGACCAAAAAAAAAATTCTAAAAATTTTGAAAATTTTCCCCCTCTCCCCCATTAGCTTTTTTTGAGTAATTTTGCAAAAAAAAATAAATTGATTTATTTTAATGCCAATTGATTGAAATACGTTTCTTTTCACTCAAATAATGCTTTAAATACAAAAAAGACCAAAAAAAAAAATCTAAAAATTTTGAAAATTTTCCCCTACTCCCCCCTTAGCTTTTTTTGAGTAGTTTTGCAAAAAAAAATAAATTGATTTTTTTTAATGCCAATTGATTGAAATACGTTTCTTTTCACTCAAATAATGCTTTAAATACAAAAAAGACCAAAAAAAAAACAAAAAATAAATTCTAAGATTTTTGAAAATTTTCCCCTACTCCCCCCTTAGCTTTTTTTGAGTAATTTTGCAAAAAAAAAATAAATTGATTTTTTTAAATGCTAATTGATTGAAATACGTTTCTTTTCACTCAAATAATGCTTTAAATACAAAAAAGACCAAAAAAAAAATTCTAAAAATTTTGAAAATTTTCCCCTACTCCCCCCTTAGCTTTTTTTGAGTAATTTTGCAAAAAAAATAAATTGATTTTTTTTAATGCCAATTGATTGAAATACGTTTCTTTTCACTCAAATAATGCTTTAAATACAAAAAAGACCAAAAAAACAAATTCTAAAAATTTTGAAAATTTTCCCCTACTCCCCCCTTAGCTTTTTTTTGAGTAATTTTGCAAAAAAAAAAAAAATTGATTTATTTTAATGCCAATTGATTGAAATACGTTTCTTTTCACTCAAATAATGCTTTAAATACAAAAAAGACCAAAAAAAAAATTCTAAAAATTTTGAAAATTTTCCCCTACTCCCCCCTTAGCTTTTTTTGAGTAATTTTGCAAAAAAAAAATAAATTGATTTTTTTTAATGCCAATTGATTGAAATACGTTTCTTTTCACTCAAATAATGCTTTAAATACAAAAAAGACCAAAAAAAAAATTCTAAAAATTTTGAAAATTTTGCCCTACTCCCCCCTTAGCTTTTTTTGAGTAATTTTGCAAAAAAAAAATAAATTGATTTTTTTTTAATGCCAATTGATGGAAATACGTTTCTTTTCACTCAAATAATGCTTTAAATACAAAAAAAAAACAAAAAATAAATTCTAAAATTTTTGAAAATTTTCCCCTACTCCTCCTTTAGCTTTTTTTGAGTAATTCTGCAAAAAAAATAAATTGATTTTTTTTAATGCCAATTGATTGAAATACGTTTCTTTTCACTCAAATAATGCTTTAAATACAAAAAAGACCAAAAAAAAAACAAAAAATAAATTCTAAAATTTTGGAAAATTTTCCCCTACTCCCCCCTTAGCTTTTTTTGAGTAATTTTGCAAAAAAAACTAAAATGATTTTTTTTAATGCCAATTGATGGAAATACGTTTCTTTTCACTCAAATAATGCTTTAAATACAAAAAAGACCATAAAAAAAAATCTAAAAATTTTTAAAATTTTCCCCTACTCCCCCCTTAGCTTTTTTTTGAGTAATTTTGCAAAAAAAAAATAAATTGATTTTTTTCAATTCCAATTGATTGAAATACGTTTCTTTTTACTCAAATAATGCTTTAAATACAAAAAAGACCAAAAAAAAAATTCTAAAAATTTTGAAAATTTTCCCCTACTCCCCCCTTAGCTTTTTTTGAATAATTTTGCAAAAAAAATAAATTGATTTTTTTTAATGCCAATTGATTGAAATACGTTTCTTTTCACTCAAATAATGCTTTAAATACAAAAAAGACCAAAAAAAAAAATTCTAAAAATTTTGAAAATTTTCCCCTACTCCCCCCTTAGCTTTTTTTGAGTAATTTTGCAAAAAAAAAAATATTGATTTTTTTTAATGCCAATTGATTGAAATACGTTTCTTTTCACTCAAATAATGCTTTAAATACAAAAAAGACAAAAAAAAACAAAAAATAAATTCTAAAATTTTTGAAAATTTTCCCCTACTCCCCCCCTTAGCTTTTTTTGAGTAATTTTGCAAAAAAAAATAAATTGATTTTTTTTAATGCCAATTGATTGAAATACGTTTCTTTTCACTCAAATAATGCTTTAAATACAAAAAAGTTAAAAAAAAATTCTAAAAATTTTGAAAATTTTCCCCTACTCCCCCCTTAGCTTTTTTTGAGTAATTTTGCAAAAAAAAAAAAATAAATTGATTTTTTTAATGCCAATTGATTGAAATACGTTTCTTTTCACTCAAATAAAGCTTTAAATACAAAAAAGACCAAAAAAAAATTCTAAAAATTTGGAAAATTTCCCCCTACTCCCCCCTTAGCTTTTTTTGAGTAATTTTGCAAAAAAAAATAAATTGATTTTTTTTAATGCCAATTGATTGAAATACGTTTCTTTTCACTCAAATAATGCTTTAAATACAAAAAAGACCAAAAAAAAATTCTAAAAATTTTGAAAATTTCCCCTACTCCCCCCTTAGCTTTTTTTGAGTAATTTTGCAAAAAAAAATAAATTGATTTTTTTTAATGCCAATTGATTGAAATACGTTTCTTTTCACTCAAATAAGGCTTTAAATACAAAAAAAACCAAAAAAAAATTCTAAAAATTTTGAAAATTTTCCCCTATTCCCCCCTTAGCTTTTTTTGAGTAATTTTGCAAAAAAAAAATAAATTGATTTTTTTTAATGCCAATTGATTGAAATACGTTTCTTTTCACTCAAATAATGCTTTAACTACAAAAAAGACCAAAAAAAAAATTCTAAAAATTTTGAAAATTTTGCCCTACTCCCCCCTTAGCTTTTTTTGAGTAATTTTGCAAAAAAAATTAATTGATTTTTTTTTATGCCAATTGATTGAAATACGTTTCTTTTCACTCAAATAATGCTTTAAATACAAAAAAGACCAAAAAAAATTCTAAAAATTTTGAAAATTTTCCCCTACTCCCCCCTTAGCTTTTTTTGAGTACTTTTGCAAGAAAAAATTAATTGATTTTTTTTAATGCCAATTGATTGAAATACGTTTCTTTTCACTCAAATAATGCTTTAAATATAAAAAAGACCAAAAAAAAATAAATTCTAAAGATTTTGAAAATTTTCCTCTACTCCCCCCTTTGCTTTTTTTGAGTAATTTTGCAAAAAAAAATTGATTTTTTTTAATGCCAATTGATTGAAATACGTTTCTTTTCACTCAAATAATGCTTTAAATACAAAAAAGACCAAAAAAAAAATTCTAAAAATTTTGAAAATTTTCGCCTACTCCCCCCTTAGCTTTTTTTGAGTAATTTTGCAAAAAAAAATAAATTGATTTTTTTTTAATGCCAATTGATTGAAATACGTTTCTTTTCACTCAAATAATGCTTTAAATACAAAAAAGACCAAACAGAAAACAAAAAATAAATTCTAAAATTTTTGAAAATTTTCCCCTACTCCCCCCTTAGCTTTTTTTGAGTAATTTTGCAAAAAAAATAAATTGATTTTTTTTAATGCCAATTGATTGAAATACGTTTCTTTTCACTCAAATAATGCTTTAAATACAAAAAAGACCAAAAAAAAAATTCTAAAAATTTTGAAAATTTTCCCCTACTATCCCCTTAGCTTTTTTTGAGTAATTTTGCAAAAAAAAATAAATTGATTTTTTTTAATGCCAATTGATTGAAATACGTTTCTTTTCACTCAAATAATGCTTTAAATACAAAAAACCAAAAAAAAAATAAATTCTAAAAATTTTGAAAATTTTCCCCTCCCCCCTTAGCTTTTTTTGAGTAATTTTGCAAAAAAAAATAAATTGATTTATTTTAATGCCAATTGATTGAAATACGTTTCTTTTCACTCAAATAATGCTTTAAATACAAAAAAGACCAAAAAAAAACAAAAAATAAATTCTAAAATTTTTGAAAATTTTCCCCTACTCCTCCCTTAGCTTTTTTTGAGTAATTTTGGAAAAAAAAATAAATTGATTTTTTTTAATGCCAACTGATTGAAATACGTTTCTTTTCACTCAAATAATGCTTTAAATACAAAAAAGACAAAAAAAAAATTCTAAAAATTTTGAAAATTTTCCCCTACTCCCCCCTTAGCTTTTTTTGAGTAATTTTGCAAAAAAAAAAAATAAATTGATTTTTTTTTAATGCCAATTGATGGAAATACGTTTCTTTTCACTCAAATAATGCTTTAAATACAAAAAAGACAAAAAAAAACAAAAAATAAATTCTAAAATTTTTGAAAATTTTCCTCTACTCCTCCTTTAGCTTTTTTTGAGTAATTTTGCAAAAAAAATAAATTGATTTTTTTTAATGCCAATTGATTGAAATACGTTTCTTTTCACTCAAATAATGCTTTAAATACAAAAAAGACCAAAAAAAAAACAAAAAATAAATTCTAAAATTTTTGAAAATTTTCCCCTACTCCCCCCTTAGCTTTTTTTGAGTAATTTTGCAAAAAAAACTAAAATGATTTTTTTTAATGCCAATTGATGGAAATACGTTTCTTTTCACTCAAATAATGCTTTAAATACAAAAAAGACCATAAAAAAAAATCTAAAAATTTTTAAAATTTTCCCCTACTCCCCCCTTAGCTTTTTTTTGAGTAATTTTGCAAAAAAAAAAATAAATTGATTTTTTTCAATTCCAATTGATTGAAATCCGTTTCTTTTCACTCAAATAATGCTTTAAATACAAAAAAGACCAAAAAAAAAATTTAAAAATTTTGAAAATTTTCCCCTACTCCCCCCTTAGCTTTTTTGGAGTAATTTTGCAAAAAAAATAAATTGATTTTTTTTAATGCCAATTGATTGAAATACGTTTCTTTTCACTCAAATAATGCTTTAAATAAAAAAAAACCTAAAAAAAAAATTCTTAAAAATTTTGAAAATTTTCCCCTACTCCCCCCTTAGCTTTTTTTGAATAATTTTGCAAAAAAAATAAATTGATTTTTTTTAATGCAAATTGATTGAAATACGTTTCTTTTCACTCAAATAATGCTTTAAATACAAAAAAGACCAAAAAAAAATTCTAAAAATTTTGAAAATTTTCCCCTACTCCCCCCTTAGCTTTTTTTGAGTAATTTTGCAAAAAAAAATATATTGATTTTTTTTAATGCCAATTGATTGAAATACGTTTCTTTTCACTCAAATAATGCTTTAAATACAAAAAAGACAAAAAAAAAAACAAAAAATAAATTCTAAAATTTTTGAAAATTTTCCCCTACTCCCCCCTTAGCTTTTTTTGAGTAATTTTGCAAAAAAAAATAAATTGATTTTTTTTAATGCCAATTGATTGAAATACGTTTCTTTTCACTCAAATAATGCTTTAAATACAAAAAAGTTAAAAAAAAATTCTAAAAATTTTGAAAATTTTCCCCTACTCCCCCCTTAGCTTTTTTTGAGTAATTTTGCAAAAAAAAAATAAATTGATTTTTTTAATGCCAATTGATTGAAATACGTTTCTTTTCACTCAAATAAAGCTTTAAATACAAAAAAGACCAAAAAAAAAATTCTAAAAATTTGGAAAATTTTCCCCTACTCCCCCCTTAGCTTTTTTTGAGTAATTTTGCAAAAAAAAATAAATTGATTTTTTTTAATGCCAATTGATTGAAATACGTTTCTTTTCACTCAAATAATGCTTTAAATACAAAAAAGACCAAAAAAAAATTCTAAAAATTTTGAAAATTTCCCCTACTCCCCCCTTAGCTTTTTTTGAGTAATTTTGCAAAAAAAAAATAAATTGATTTTTTTTAATGCCAATTGATTGAAATACGTTTCTTTTCACTCAAATAAGGCTTTAAATACAAAAAAGACCAAAAAAAAATTCTAAAATTTTTGAAAATTTTCCCCTATTCCCCCCTTAGCTTTTTTTGAGTAATTTTGCAAAAAAAAATAAATTGATTTTTTTTAATGCCAATTGATTGAAATACGTTTCTTTTCACTCAAATAATGCTTTAACTACAAAAAAGACCAAAAAAAAAATTCTAAAAATTTTGAAAATTTTCCCCTACTCCCCCCTTAGTTTTTTTTGAGTAATTTTGCAAAAAAAAATTAATTGATTTTTTTTTATGCCAATTGATTGAAATACGTTTCTTTTCACTCAAATAATGCTTTAAATACAAAAAAGACCAAAACAAATTCTAAAAATTTTGAAAATTTTCCCCTACTCCCCCCTTAGCTTTTTTTGAGTAATTTTGCAAAAATAATAAATTGATTTTTTTTAATGCCAATTGATTGAAATACGTTTCTTTTCACTCAAATAATGCTTTAAATACAAAAAAGACCAAAAAAAAAACAAAAAAAAATTCTAAAAATTTTGAAAATTTTCCCCTACTCCCCCCTTAGCTTTTTTTGAGTACTTTTGCAAGAAAAAATTAATTGATTTTTTTTAATGCCAATTGATTGAAATACGTTTCTTTTCACTCAAATAATGCTTTAAATATAAAAAAGACCAAAAAAAATATATTCTAAAGATTTTGAAAATTTTCCTCTACTCCCCCCTTTGCTTTTTTTGAGTAATTTTGCAAAAAAAAAATTGATTTTTTTTAATGCCAATTGATTGAAATACGTTTCTTTTCACTCAAATAATGCTTTAAATACAAAAAAGACCAAAAAAAAAATTCTAAAAATTTTGAAAATTTTCCCCTACTCCCCCCTTAGCTTTTTTTGAGTAATTTTGCAAAAAAAAATAAATTGATTTTTTTTAATGCCAATTGATTGAAATACGTTTCTTTTCACTCAAATAATGCTTTAAATACAAAAAAGACCAAACAGAAAACAAAAAATAAATTCTAAAATTTTTGGAAATTTTCCCCTACTCCCCCCTTAGCTTTTTTTGAGTAATTTTGCAAAAAAAAATAAATTGATTTTTTTAATGCCAATTGATTGAAATACGTTTCTTTTCACTCAAATAATGCTTTAAATACAAAAAAGACCAAAAAAAAATTCTAAAAATTTTGAAAATTTTCCCCTACTATCCCCTTAGCTTTTTTTGAGTAATTTTGCAAAAAAAAATAAATTGATTTTTTTTAATGCCAATTGATTGAAATACGTTTCTTTTCACTCAAATAATGCTTTAAATACAAAAAACCAAAAAAAAAATAAATTCTAAAAATTTTGAAAATTTTCCCCTACTCCCCCCTTAGCTTTTTTTGAGTAATTTTGCAAAAAAAAATAAATTGATTTATTTTAATGCCAATTGATTGAAATACGTTTCTTTTCACTCAAATAATGCTTTAAATACAAAAAAGACCAAAAAAAAAACAAAAAATAAATTCTAAAATTTTTGAAAATTTTCCCCTACTCCTCCCTTAGCTTTTTTTGAGTAATTTTGCAAAAAAAAAAAAAATAAATTGATTTTTTTTAATGCCAATTGATTGAAATACGTTTCTTTTCACTGAAATAATGCTTTAAATACAAAAAAGACCAAAAAAAAAAATTCTAAAAATTTTGAAAATTTTCCCCTACTCCCCCCTTAGCTTTTTTTGAGTAATTTTGTAAAAAAAATTAAATTGATTTTTTTTAATGCCAATTGATTGAAATACGTTTCTTTTCACTCAAATAATGCTTTAAATACAAAAAAGACAAAAAAAAAATAAATTCTAAAAATTTTGAAAATTTTCCCCTACTCCCCCCTTAGCTTTTTTTGAGTAATTTTGCAAAAAAAAATAAATTGATTTTTTTTAATGCCAATTGATTGAAATACGTTTCTTTTCACTCAAATAATGCTTTAAATACAAAAAAGACCAAAAAAAAAAATTCTAAAAATTTTGAAAATTTTCCCCTACTCCCCCCTTAGCTTTTTTTGAGTAATTTTGAAAAAAAAAAATAAATTGATTTTTTTTAATGCCAATTGATTGAAATACGTTTCTTTTCACTGAAATAATGCATTAAATATAAAAAAAGACCAAAAAAAAAATAAATTCTAAAATTTTTGAAAATTTTCCCCTACTCCCCCCTTAGCTTTTTTTGAGTAATTTTGCAAAAAAAAAATAAATTGATTTTTTTAAATGTCAATTGATTGAAATACGTTTCTTTTCACTCAAATAATGCTTTAAATACAAAAAAGACCAAAAAAAAAATTCTAAAAATTTTGAAAATTTTCCCCTACTCCCCCCTTAGCGTTTTTTGAGTAATTTTGCAAAAAAAATAAATTGATTTTTTTTAATGCCAATTGATTGAAATACGTTTCTTTTCACTCAAATAATGCTTTAAATACAAAAAAAAACCAAAAAAAAAAATTCTGAAAATTTTGAAAATTTTCCCCTACTCCCCCCTTAGCTTTTTTTGAGCAATTTTGCAAAAAAAAATAAATTGATTTTTTTTAATGCCAATTGATTGAAATACGTTTCTTTTCACTCAAATAATGCTTTAAATACAAAAAAGACCAAAAAAAAACAAAAAATAAATTCTAAAATTTTTGAAAATTTTCCCTTACTCCCCCCTTAGCTTTTTTTGAGTAATTTTGCAAAAAAAAAATTGATTTTTTTAATGCCAATTGATTGAAATACGTTTCTTTACTATCAAATAATGCTTTAAATACAAAAAAGACCAAAAAAAAAAACAAAAAATAAATTCTAAAATTTTTGAAAATTTTCCCCTACTCCCCCCTTAGCTTTTTTTGAGTAATTTTGCAAAAAAAAATAAATTGATTTATTTTAATGCCAATTGATTAAAATACGTTTCTTTTCACTCAAATAATGCTTTAAATACAAAAAACCAAAAAAAAAAAAAAATTCTAAAAATTTTGAAAATTTTCCCCTACTCCCCCCTTAGCTTTTTTTGAGTAATTTTGCAAAAAAAAATAAATTGATTTATTTTAATGCCAATTGATTGAAATACGTTTCTTTTCACTCAAATAATGCTTTAAATACAAAAAAGACCAAACAGAAAACAAAAAATAAATTCTAAAATTTTTGAAAATTTTCCCCTACTCCCCCCTTAGCTTTTTTTGAGTAATTTTGCAAAAAAAATAAATTGATTTTTTTTAATGCCAATTGATTGAAATACGTTTCTTTTCACTCAAATAATGCTTTAAATACAAAAAAGACCAAAAAAAAAATTCTAAAAATTTTGAAAATTTTCCCCTACTCCCCCCTTAGCTTTTTTTGAGTAATTTTGCAAAAAAAAAATAAATTGATTTTTTTTAATGCCAATTGATAGAAATACGTTTCTTTTCACTCAAATAATGCTTTAAATACAAAAAACAAAAAAAAAATAAATTCTAAAAATTTTGAAAATTTTCCCCTACTCCCCCCTTAGCTTTTTTTGAGTAATTTTGCAAAAAAAAATAAATTGATTTATTTTAATGCCAATTGATTGAAATACGTTTCTTTTCACTCAAATAATGCTTTAAATACAAAAAAGACCAAAAAAAAAACAAAAAATAAATTCTAAAATTTTTGAAAATTTTCCCCTACTCCCCCCTTAGCTTTTTTTGAGTAATTTTGCAAAAAAAAAAATAAATTGATTTTTTTTAATGCCAATTGATTGAAATACGTTTCTTTTCACTCAAATAATGCTTTAAATACAAAAAAGACCAAAAAAAAAATTCTAAAAATTTTGAAAATTTTCCCCTACTCCCCCCTCAGCTTTTTTTGAGTAATTTTGCAAAAAAAATTAAATTGATTTTTTTTAATGCCAATTGATTGAAATACGTTTCTTTTCACTCAAATAATGCTTTAAATACAAAAAAGACAAAAAAAAAATAAATTCCAAAAATTTTGAAAATTTTCCCCTACTCCCCCCTTAGCTTTTTTTGAGTAATTTTGCAAAAAAAATAAATTGATTTTTTTTAATGCCAATTGATTGAAATACGTTTCTTTTCACTCAAATAATGCTTTAAATACAAAAAAGACAAAAAAAAAATTCTAAAAATTTGGAAAATTTTCCCCTACTCCCCCCTTAGCTTTTTTTGAGTAATTTTGCAAAAAAAAAATAAATTGATTTATTTTAATGCCAATTGATTGAAATACGTTTCTTTTCACTGAAATAATGCATTAAATATAAAAAAAGACCAAAAAAAAAAAATAAATTCTAAAATTTTTGAAAATTTTCCCCTACTCCCCCCTTAGCTTTTTTTGAGTAATTTTGCAAAAAAAATAAATTGATTTTTTTTAATGCCAATTGATTGAAATACGTTTCTTTTCACTCAAATAATGCTTTAAATACAAAAAAGACCCAAAAAAAAAATTCTAAAAATTTTGAAAATTTTCCCCTACTCCCCCCTTAGCGTTTTTTGAGTAATTTTGCAAAAAAAATAAATTGATTTTTTTTAATGCCAATTGATTGAAATACGTTTCTTTTCACTCAAATAATGCTTTAAATACAAAAAAAAACCAAAAAAAAAAATTCTGAAAATTTTGAAAATTTTCCCCTACTCCCCCCTTAGCTTTTTTTGAGCAATTTTGCAAAAAAAAATAAATTGATTTTTTTTAATGCCAATTGATTGAAATACGTTTCTTTTCACTCAAATAATGCTTTAAATACAAAAAAGACCAAAAAAAAACAAAAAATAAATTCTAAAATTTTTGAAAATTTTCCCCTACTCCCCCCTTAGCTTTTTTTGAGTAATTTTGCAAAAAAAAAAATTGATTTTTTTAATGCCAATTGATTGAAATACGTTTCTTTTCAATCAAATAATGCTTTAAATACAAAAAAGACCAAAAAAAAACAAAAAATAAATTCTAAAATTTTTGAAAATTTTCCCTTACTCCCCCCTTAGCTTTTTTTGAGTAATTTTGCAAAAAAAAATAAATTGATTTTTTTTACTGCCAATTGATTGAAATACGTTTCTTTTCACTCAAATAATGCTTTAAATACAAAACAGACCAAAAAAAAAATTCTAAAAATTTTGAAAATTTTCCACTACTCCCCCCTTAGCTTTTTTGAGTAATTTTGCAAAAAAAAATAAATTGATTTTTTTTAATGCCAATTGATTAAAATACGTTTCTTTTCACTCAAATAATGCTTTAAATACAAAAAAGACCAAAAAAAAAAAAAATAAATTCTAAAATTTTTGAAAATTTTCCCCTACTCCCCCCTTAGCTTTTTTTGAGTAATTTTGCAAAAAAAATAAATTGATTTTTTTTAATGCCAATTGATTGAAATACGTTTCTTTTCACTCAAATAATGCTTTAAATACAAAAAAGACAAAAAAAAAATAAATTCTAAAAATTTTGAAAATTCCCCCCCCCTCCCCCCTTAGCTTTTTTTGAGTAATTTTGCAAAAAAAAATAAATTGATTTTTTTTTAATGCCAATTGATTGAAATACGTTTCTTTTCACTCAAATAATGCTTTAAATACAAAAAAGACAAAAAAAAATAAATTCTAAAATTTTTGAAAATTTTCCCTTACTCCCCCCTTAGCTTTTTTTTAATAATTTTGCAAAAAAAAAAATAAATTGATTTTTTTTACTGCCAATTGATTGAAATACGTTTCTTTTCACTCAAATAATGCTTTAAATACAAAACAGACAAAAAAAAAATTCTAAAAATTTTGAAAATTTTCCACTACTCCCCCCTTAGCTTTTTTGAGTAATTTTGCAAAAAAAAATAAATTGATTTTTTTTAATGCCAATTGATGGAAATACGTTTCTTTTCACTTTAAATACAAAAAAGACCAAAAAAAAATTTGTAAAAATTTTGAAAATTTTCCCTTACTCCCCCCTTAGCTTTTTTTGAGTAATTTTGCAAAAAAAAAATAAATTGATTTTTTTTAATGCCAATTGATTGAAATACGTTTCTTTTCACTCAAATAATGCTTTAAATACAAAAAAGACCAAAAAAAAACAAAAAATAAATTCTAAAATTTTTGAAAATTTTCCCCTACTCCCCCCTTAGCTTTTTTTGAGTAATTTTGCAAAAAAAAAAATAAATTGATTTTTTTTAATGCCAATTGATTGAAATACGTTTCTTTTCACTCAAATAATGCTTTAAATACAAAAAAGACCAAAAAAATAAAAATTCTAAAAATTTTGAAAATTTTCCCCTACTCCCCCTTTAGCTTTTTTTGAGTAATTTTGCAAAAAAAAATAAATTGATTTTTTTAATGCCAATTGATTGAAATACGTTTCTTTTCACTCAAATAACGCTTTAAATACAAAAAAGACCAAAAAAAAAATTCTAAAAATTTTGAAAATTTTCCCCTACTCCCCCCTTAGCTTTTTTGAGTAATTTTGCAAAAAAAAAAATAAATTGATTTATTTTAATGCCAATTGATTGAAATACGTTTCTTTTCACTCAAATAATGCTTTAAATACAAAAAAGACCAAAAAAAAACAAAAAATAAATTCTAAAATTTTTGAAAATTTTCCCCTACTCCCTCCTTAGCTTTTTGTGAGTAATTTTGCAAAAAAAAAAATAAATTGATTTTTTTAATGCCAATTGATTGAAATACGTTTCTTTTCAATCAAATAATGCTTTAAATACAAAAAAGACCAAAAAACAACAAAAAATAAATTCTAAAATTTTTGAAAATTTTCCCCTACTCCCCCCTTAGCTTTTTTGGAGTAATTTTGCAAAAAAAAATAAATTGATTTATTTTACTGCCAATTGATTGAAATACGTTTCTTTTCACTCAAATAATGCTTTAAATACAAAAAAGACAAAAAAAAAATTCTAAAAATTTTGAAAATTTTCCACTACTCCCCCCTTAGCTTTTTTGAGTAATTTTGCAAAAAAAAATAAATTGATTTTTTTTAATGCCAATTGATTAAAATACGTTTCTTTTCACTCAAATAATGCTTTAAATACAAAAAAGACCACAAAAAAAAAAATAAATTCTAAAATTTTTGAAAATTTTCCCCTACTCCCCCTTTAGCTTTTTTTGAGTAATTTTGCAAAAAAAATAAATTGATTTTTTTTAATGCCAATTGATTGAAATACGTTTCTTTTCACTCAAATAATGCTTTAAATACAAAAAAGACAAAAAAAAAATAAATTCTAAAATTTTTGAAAATTTTCCCCCCCTCCCCCCTTAGCTTTTTTTGAGTAATTTTGCAAAAAAAAATAAATTGATTTTTTTTTAATGCCAATTGATTGAAATACGTTTCTTTTCACTCAAATAATGCTTTAAATACAAAAAAGACAAAAAAAAATAAATTCTAAAATTTTTGAAAATTTTCCCTTACTCCCCCCTTAGCTTTTTTTTAATAATTTTGCAAAAAAAAAATAAATTGATTTTTTTTACTGCCAATTGATTGAAATACGTTTCTTTTCACTCAAATAATGCTTTAAATACAAAACAGACAAAAAAAAAATTCTAAAAATTTTGAAAATTTTCCACTACTCCCCCCTTAGCTTTTTTGAGTAATTTTGCAAAAAAAAATAAATTGATTTTTTTTAATGCCAATTGATTGAAATACGTTTCTTTCACTTTAACTACAAAAAAGACCAAAAAAAAAAAAATTCTAAAAATTTTGAAAATTTTCCCTTACTCCCCCCTTAGCTTTTTTTGAGTAATTTTGCAAAAAAAAATAAATTGATTTTTTTTAATGCCAATTGATTGAAATACGTTTCTTTTCACTCAAATAATGCTTTAAATACAAAAAAGACCAAAAAAAAACAAAAAATAAATTCTAAAATTTTTGAAAATTTTCCCCTACTCCCCCCTTAGCTTTTTTTGAGTAATTTTGCAAAAAAAAAAATAAATTGATTTTTTTTAATGCCAATTGATTGAAATACGTTTCTTTTCACTCAAATAATGCTTTAAATACAAAAAAGACCAAAAAAATAAAAATTCTGAAAATTTTGAAAAATTTTCCCCTACTCCCCCCTTAGCTTTTTTTGAGTAATTTTGCAAAAAAAAATAAATTGATTTTTTTAATGCCAATTGATTGAAATACGTTTCTTTTCACTCAAATAACGCTTTAAATACAAAAAAGACCAAAAAAAAAATTCTAAAAATTTTGAAAATTTTCCCCTACTCCCCCCTTAGCTTTTTTGAGTAATTTTGCAAAAAAAAAATAAATTGATTTATTTTAATGCCAATTGATTGGAATACGTTTCTTTTCACTCAAATAATGCTTTAAATACAAAAAAGACCAAAAAAAAAACAAAAAATAAATTCTAAAATTTTTGAAAATTTTCCCCTACTCCTCCCTTAGCTTTTTGTGAGTAATTTTGCAAAAAAAAAATAAATTGATTTTTTTTAATGCCAATTGATTGGAATACGTTTCTTTTCACTCAAATAATGCTTTAAATACAAAAAAGACCAAAAAAAAACAAAAAATAAATTCTAAAAATTTTGAAAATTTTCCCTTAATCCCCCCTAAGCTTTTTTTGATTAATTTTGCAAAAAAAATAAATTGATTTTTCTTTAAGCCAATTGATTGAAATACGTTTCTTTTCACTCAAATAAGGCTTTGAATACAAAAAAGACCAAAAAAAAAATTCTAAAAATTTTGAAAATTTTCCCCTACTCCCCCCTTAGCTTTTTTTGAGTAATTTTGCAAAAAAAAATAAATTGATTTTTTTTAATGCCAATTGATTGAAATACGTTTCTTTTCACTCAAATAATGTTTTAAATACAAAAAAGACCAAAAAAAAAATTTTAAAAATTTTGAAAATTTTCCCCTACTCCCCCCTTAGCTTTTTTTGAGTAATTTTGCAAAAAAAAATAAATTGATTTTTTTTAATGCCAATTGATTGAAATACGTTTCTTTTCACTCAAATAATGCTTTAAATACAAAAAAGACCAAAAAAAAAATCTAAAAATTTTGAAAATTTTCCCCTACTCCCCCCTTAGTTTTTTTTGAGTAATTTTGCAAAACAAATAAATTGATTTTTTTTAATGCCAATTGATTGAAATACGTTTCTTTTCACTCAAATAATGCTTTAACTACAAAAAAGACCAAAAAAAAAATTCTAAAAATTTTGAAAATTTTCCCCTACTCCCCCCTTAGCTTTTTTTGAGTAATTTTGCAAAAAAAAAAAATTGATTTTTTTTAATGCCAACTGTTTGAAATACGTTTCTTTTCACTCAAATAATGCTTTAAATACAAAAAAGACAAAAAAAAAATTCTAAAAATTTTGAAAATTTTCCCCTACTCCCCCCTTAGCTTTTTTTGAGTAATTTTGCAAAAAAAAAAATAAATTGATTTTTTTTTAATGCCAATTGATGGAAATACGTTTCTTTTCACTCAAATAATGCTTTAAATACAAAAAAGACAAAAAAAAAACAAAAAAATAAATTCTAAAATTTTCGAAAATTTTCCCCTACTCCTCCCTTAGCTTTTTTTGAGTAATTTTGCAAAAAAAAAAAAATTGATTTATTTTAATGCCAATTGATTGAAATACGTTTCTTTTCACTCAAATAATGCTTTAAATACAAAAAAGACCAAAAAAAAACAAAAAATAAATTCTAAAATTTTTGAAAATTTTCCCCTACTCCCCCCTTAGCTTTTTTTGAGTAATTATGCAAAAAAAAATAAAATGATTTTTTTTAATGCCAATTGATTGAAATACGTTTCTTTTCACTCAAATAATGCTTTAAATACAAAAAAGACCAAAAAAAAAATTCTATAAATTTTTAAAATTTTCCCCTACTCCCCCCTTAGCTTTTTTTGAGTAATTTTGCAAAAAAAAAAATGATTTTTTTTAATGCCAATCGATTGAAATACGTTTCTTTTCACTCGAATAATGCTTTAAATACAAAAAAGACCAAAAAATAAATTCTTTAAATTTTTGAAAATTTTCCCCTACTCCCCCCTTAGCTTTTTGTGAGTAATTTTGCAAAAAAAATAAATTGATTTTTTTTAATGCCAATTGATTGAAATACGTTTCTTTTCACTCAAATAATGCTTTAAATACAAAAAAGACCAGAAAAAAAATTCTAAAAATTTTGAAAAATTTCCCCTACTCCCCCCTTAGCTTTTTTTGAGTAATTTTGCAAAAAAAAATAAATTGATTTTTTTTAATGCCAATTGATTGAAATACGTTCCTTTTCACTCAAATAATGCTTTAAATACAAAAAAGACCAAAAAAAAAAATTCTTAAAATTTTGAAAATTTTCCCCTACTCCCCCCCTTAGCTTTTTTTGAGTAATTTTGCAAAAAAAAAATAAATTGATTTTTTTAATGCCAATTGATTGAAATACGTTTCTTTTCACTCAAATAATGCTTTAAATACAAAAAAGACCAAAAAAATAAAAATTCTAAAAATTTTGAAAATTTTCCCCTGCTCCCCCCTTAGCTTTTTTTGAGTAATTTTGCAAAAAAAATAAAAGGTTTTTTTTTAATGCCAATTGATTGAAATACGTTTCTTTTCACTCAAATAATGCTTTAAATACAAAAAAGACCAAAAAAAAAAATTCTAAAAATTTTGAAAATTTTCCCCTACTCCCCCCTTAGCTTTTTTTGAGTAATTTTGCAAAAAAAAAATTGATTTTTTTTAATACCAATTGATTCAAATACGTTTCTTTTCACTCAAATAATGCTTTAAATACAAAAAAGACCAAAAAAAAAAAACAAAAAATAAATTCTAAAATTTTTGAAAATTTTCCCCTACTCCCCCCTTAGCTTTTTGTGAGTAATTTTGCAAAAAAAAATAAATTGATTTTTTTTAATGCCAATTGATTGAAATACGTTTCTTTTCACTCAAATAATGCTTTAAATACAAAAAAGACAAAAAAAAATCTAAAAATTTTGAAAATTTTCCCCTACTCCCCCCTTAGCTTTTTTTGAGTAATTTTGCAAAAAAAAATAAATTGATTTTTTTTAATGCCAATTGATTGAAATACGTTTCTTTTCACTCAAATAATGCTTTAAATACAAATAAGACCAAAAAAAAAATAAATTCTAAAAATTTTGAAAATTTTCCCCTACTCCCCCCTTAGCTTTTTTTGAGTAATTTTGCAAAAAAAATAAATTGATTTTTTTAATGCCAATTGATTGAAATACGTTTCTTTTCACTCAAATAATGCTTTAAATACAAATAAGACCAAAAAAAAAATAAATTCTAAAAATTTTGAAAATTTTCCCCTACTCCCCCCTTAGCTTTTTTTGAGTAATTTTGCAAAAAAAATAAATTGATTTTTTTTAATGCCAATTGATTGAAATACGTTTCTTTTCACTCAAATAATGCTTTAAATACAAAAAAGACCAAAAAAAAAAATTCTAAAAATTTTGAAAATTTTCCCCTACTCCCCCATTAGCTTTTTTTGAGTAATTTTGCAAAAAAAAAATTAATTGATTTTTTTTAATGCCAATTGATTGAAATACGTTTCTTTTCACTCAAATAATGCTTTAAATACAAAAAAGACCAAAAAAAAAATCGAAAAATTTTGAAAATTTTCCCCTACTCCCCCCTTAGCTTTTTTTGAGTAATTTTGCAAAAAAAATAAATTGATTTTTTTAATTCCAATTGATTGAAATACGTTTCTTTTCACTCAAATAATGCTTTAAATACAAAAAAGACAAAAAAAAAATTCTAAAAATTTTGAAAATTTTCCCCTACTCCCCCCTTAGCTTTTTTTGAGTAATTTTGCAAAAAAAAATAAATTGATTTTTTTAATGCCAATTGATTGAAATACGTTTCTTTTCACTCAAATAATGCTTTAAATACAAAAAGACCAAAAAAAAATAAATTCTAAAAATTTTGAAAATTTTCCCCTACTCCCCCCTTAGCTTTTTTTGAGTAATTTTGCAAAAAAAATAAATTGATTTTTTTTTAATGCCAATTGATTGAAATACGTTTCTTTTCACTCAAATAATGCTTTAAATACAAAAAAGACCAAAAAAAAAATTCTAAAATTTTTGAAAATTTTCCCCTACTCCCCTCTAAGCTTTTTTTGAGTAATTTTGCAAAAAAAAAAATGATTTTTCTTTAAGCCAATTGATTGAAATACGTTTCTTTTCACTCAAATAAGGCTTTGAATACAAAAAAGACCAAAAAAAAAATTCTAAAAATTTTGAAAATTTTCCCCTACTCCCCCCTTAGCTTTTTTTTGAGTAATTTTGCAAAAAAAATAAATTGATTTTTTTTTAATGCCAATTGATTGAAATACGTTTCTTTTCACTCAAATAATGTTTTAAATACAAAAAAGACCAAAAAAAAAAATTTTTAAAATTTTGAAAATTTTCCCCTACTCCCCCCTTAGCTTTTTTTGACTAATTTTGCAAAAAAAAATAAATTGATTTTTTTTAACGCCAATCGATTGAAATACGTTTCTTTTCACTCGAATAATGCTTTAAATACAAAAAAGACCAAAAAAAAAATTCTAAAAATTTTGAAAATTTTCCCCCCCTCCCCCCTTAGTTTTTTTTGAGTAATTTTGCAAAAAAAAATAAATTGATTTTTTTTAATTCCAATTGATTGAAATACGTTTCTTTTCACTCAAATAATGCTTTAAATACAAAAAAGACCAAAAAAAAAATTCTAAAAATTTTGAAAATTTTCCCCTACTCCTCCCTTAGCTTTTTTTGAGTAATTTTGCAAAAAAAAATAAATTGATTTTTTTTAATGCCAACTGATTGAAATACGTTTCTTTTCACTCAAATAATGCTTTAAATAAAAAAAAGACCAAAAAAAAAATTCTAAAAATTTTGAAAATTTTCCCCTACTCCCCCCTTAGCTTTTTTTTGAGTAATTTTGCAAAAAAAAATAAATTGTTTTATTTTAATGCCAATTGATTGAAATACGTTTCTTTTCACTCAAATAATGCTTTAAATACAAAAAAGACAAAAAAAAAACAAAAAATAAATTCTAAAATTTTTGAAAATTTTCCGATACTTCCCTGTTAGCTTTTTTTGAGTAATTTAGCAAAAAAAATAAATTGATTTTTTTTAATGCCAATTGATTGAAATACGTTTCTTTTCACTCAAATAATGCTTTAAATACAAAAAAGACAAAAAAAAACAAAAAATAAATTCTAAAATTTTTGAAAATTTTCCCCTACTCCCCCCTTAGCTTTTTTGACTAATTTTGCAAAAAAAAATAAATTGATTTTTTTTAATGCCAATCGATTGAAATACGTTTCTTTTCACTCGAATAATGCTTTAAATACAAAAAAAGACCAAAAAATAAATTCTTAAAATTTTTGAAAATTTTCCCCTACTCCCCCCTTAGCTTTTTGTGAGTAATTTTGCAAAAAAAATAAATTGATTTTTTTTAATGCCAATTGATTGAAATACGTTTCTTTTCTCTCAAATAATGCTTTAAATACAAAAAAGACAAAAAAAAAATTCTAAAAATTTTGAAAATTTTCCCCTACTCCCCCCTTAGCTTTTTTTGAGTAATTTTGCAAAAAAAATAAATTGATTTTTTTAATGCCAATTGATTGAAATACGTTTCTTTTCACTCAAATAATGCTTTAAATACAAATTAGACCAAAAAAAATAAATTCTAAAAATTTTGAAAATTTTCCCCTACTCCCCCCTTAGCTTTTTTTGAGTAATTTTGCAAAAAAAAAAATAAATTGATTTTTTTTAATGCCAATTGATTGAAATACGTTTCTTTTCACTCAAATAATGCTTTAAATACAAAAAAGACCAAAAAAAAAAATTCTAAAAATTTTGAAAATTTTCCCCTACTCCCCCCTTAGCTTTTTTTGAGTAATTTTGCAAAAAAAAAAATTAATTGATTTTTTTTAATGCCAATTGATTGAAATACGTTTCTTTTCACTCAAATAATGCTTTAAATACAAAAAAGACCAAAAAAAAAATCTAAAAATTTTGAAAATTTTCCCCTACTCCCCCCTTAGCTTTTTTTGAGTATTTTTTTTTTATTTATAATTCATGATGACGGCTTCGGCCGTATTGTCAGCCTCTGGAGCTGAAGCAGTACAATTATCACAAGGCATTTCCTCCTTGTATTTTACCTTATCCCGGGCATACTCGGTTGTGATAGCGCGTTTTGTGGTTATTGCTATTGTTGATGGTATTGTTGTTGTGGGTTGAATTGTTCGAAGTCCTATTGCTTTTTGTGCGTATTGTTGTTGAATCCATGTGGGTAATTGTCCAGACTGGTTCTATTGTTTGATGGAGGTGTTGGTGAAAATGGTGAGTGTTGGTGTTGGTGAAAACGGCACCAATAGCGGTCTTGTCACTCGTTGCGAGGGCTGCACATGACTGTAACAAACAAAGAACAGTTATAGTTTGTGGACAGCACAAAACACCCAGTCTGCCTCCCTTTTGCGGCTCTGGTGTTATCCTCGAAGTTCGACTGTTTCCTCAACGGCTTGGCTAAGGCACTACAAAAAAAAACATGTAAGGACGAATACAACACAACGGATAACGGATAAGGAGTATGAGAAAGGGGAAGGAGGGAAAATGGGGATAGGATTCAAAGGAGAAGACCGTTGTCCCTGGCGAAGCGGAAGACAAGCCTCATGTATTCCAGGTCCCTACAAGCCAAAACATCTCGGATCGGTGTATCCGACTGTCTGCCGATGGCCTCAACTGCGCTTATCAAGCTGGGTCTCGCAGCTTCGAATTCCACGCAGGACCACAGAAGGTGGTCCACATCGTGGAATCCAATACCGCAGCCACAGACTTTCGTCTGAGCCAGATTAATACGCTGTAGATGTGCATCCAGAGCGAAATGATTCGACATGAGTCGAGACATCATCCGAATGAACGCACGATCTACAGAGAGCCCACCGAACCAAGGCCGCAGGGACACTTGCGGAGAGACCGAGAAAAGGAACCGCCCGAGTTCATCCGCTTCCCACATGCTCTGCCAGCGAGACAGGAAAAGTTGCTGTGGGGAACGAAGGAACTCTTGGGATGAGATGGGTCGGTCGTAAAATGCGCCCTCTCGGACGCCTGTTTTGGCCAGTGAGTCTGCCTTCTCATTGCCGGGAATTCCACAATGAGAAGGGACCCATATTAGCGATATTCTAAACGCCTTATCAAACAGCGAGCCTAGCAACTCTATAATTTTTACAATAAAGAAGTCTTGACTCTTAACAGCCCTTGGAGTTTTCAGTGCTTCAATAGCGCTAAGGCTATCAGTAAAAATGAAGTACTGGTCAGGGGGGCTCGCTGCTATTAGCAATAGTGCGTAAAAAATTGCGGCGAGCTCAGCTGTAAACACAGTACATGGCTGCCGCAATTTAAAGAAGGCTCCGGTAGTCTCGCTAAAAACACCGAAGCCGGTGCCCTCCTCAGAGGATGATCCATCAGTGTAAAACTGGTTCATTTTGTCTATATGGCCGTACCTATTCACGAAAATGCCCGGCACTACCCTCGGGCGAAGATCATTGGGAATGACCTTGATTTCCTCACGCAACGAGGAATCTGTACTAACAATAGAACTGTAGCACTCAGGAAGGGCAGCACGGTTTACTGCTTGTGGGGCACTAGGATGGACTTGTAGAGCAACAAAATCATTATATATGTTAATGATTTTGCTCTTAGAACCTGCCTCTATAAGCGCTATAAAATTCTCTATGATCAAGGGATTTGATACTGAAGAACGGACTAGAAGGCGAAGCGACAGCATTTCAAAACGTAATCTTAGCGGCATCACTCCGGTCATCACTTCTAGGGACATGTTGTGTGTTGATTTCATGCTCCCCAGTGCGAGTCTAAGACCACGGTACTGAATTCGCTCCAGTTTAAGTATCTGCGTATTAGATGCCCAATGGAAGCATATGCTTCCATATTCCAATACGGATAACACCGTAGTCTTATACAGTCGCAGGACATCAGTTGGGTGTGCGCCCCACCAGAATCCTGTGACTGTCCTTAGAAAGTTGATTCTTTTCGAGCACTTTTTAATAAGGGATGTAATATGCGTGCTCCAGTTTAATCTCGAGTTGAACCATACACCAAGGTATCGGAAGTTGTCGGTGATTGATATCTTTTCCCCATATAAAAAGACATCAATGTTGGGGTCATATAGTCCCTTCTCCCTATTTTTGTCAGTGTCGCTAAAGGGAGAAAAGACTACCATTTCGGTTTTCGTTGCAGAAAACTTGATACCAAGGTTTTCAGACCACTCGGCAAGGTTCTCCAATGTGGTTTGTAAAGCCTGTTGTATTTCGACGGCGTCCCTGCTAGCGACTGATATGACGCCGTCGTCTGCCAATTGTCTAAGGCTACAATTTGGCACTAGACAAGAATCTATTTCGCTCACATAAAAATTATATAACAGGGGGCTCAAACAGGACCCTTGTGCTAGTCCGTGGAAGCTGGTTCGTTTCAGTTGTTCGTGACCATTGTTAAAGTTCATTGCTTTTTCCGACAAAAGATTGAATAAGAAGTTATTCAATTTCGGCCCTAGCCCAGCAGTTTGCAATTTTTGACTCAGTTTGTGTGGAGAAACTGAGTCAAATGCCCCCTGTATATCAAGAAAAATAGACCCCATGTTTTGCTTGCGAGCACGAGCAAGTTCAATTTCTGTTACCAGAAGCGCTAAACAGTCATTAGTACCCTTTGCTTTACGGAAACCAAACTGGGTATCTGAAAGAAGGTTGTTGGATTCCAACCATTCTTCTAAACGGAAAAGAATCATTCTTTCAAGGAGTTTTCTCAGGCACGACAGTAGAGATATCGGACGATATGAGTCGTGCCTTGATGGCGGTTTACCAGGCTTCAAAATAGTGACAACTTTCACTTCTCTCCATTCTTGTGGGACGATGTTGAGTTCCAACATACTGTTGAAGATGCTCAACAATCGTTTCCTCCCCACGTCTGGAAGGTTTTGAAGTAATTTACTACCAACCTGATCCAAACCTGGGGAAGAATTTTTACATGATAGGAGAGCCAAGGATAGCTCCACCATGGTGAATGGTGAGTCCAACATTGGGTCACTGCCAGGCGCATCTTGAATGAAATTCTGCGCTGGAACGAAGTCGGGACATAGCTTGTGTGCGAATTCAATAAGCCATTCGCCGGAAAAACTTTCGCTCTCGTTAATGTTGTTGCTGTTTCGCATCCTTCTAGCCATTTTCCAAAGCGAATTTAAGGAAGTGGAAGGATCTAGATTGTTGACGTATCTGCGCCAATAACCCTTTTTCTTCGCCTTCAACAGGTTTTTACACGCTCTCTCTTGTCCCTTATATTTTTCGTATAAAGGCCTCGAGCCCGTGTCCCGGAAGGCTTTATACGCCTCCCGCTTCTTATTGAAAGCCGCTTGGCAATCCTTGTCCCACCAAGGAGTGGGTGGCTTTTTAAATGTCCTTGCTTGGTGGGAGCGCCTTGTTTGGGCTTCAAGGGCACACTTGTTTATGACTGCAACAAGATTTTTATACTCATTTACAGGAGTTGAATAATAAGTAGCAAGAGAAAGCGAAGCGGCTACTAATTCGCCGTATCTCGTCCAGTCGATGTTCCTCGTTAAGTCACATTTAACGGGGATCCCATCAACTGAACATCCTCCCTTGATGTAAGAGATTTCTATCGGCAAGTGATCACTGCCAATAGGGTCCTGAATCACCTTCCAGCTAAAATCCAGGGCCATAGCTGATGGACATAGAGACAAGTCCAGTGCACTTTCCCTACTTTTTGGCGTCGACATCCTAGTTGCCTCTCCTGAGTTCAGAATTGAAAATTTGTACCTGTCGTAGAAATCTCGGATAATGGGAGCGCGGATATCATCCTTAACGCCCCCCCATTCTACTCCATGGGAGTTAAAATCTCCCAGGATTAAAAGCGGACCAGGCAAGACCACTGCTAAATTTCCAAGATCCTCTTTGAACTTTTCAATTTTTTCTTTTTCATTGTTGGCTATCGGAGGGATATAAACAGATGCAATTGTCACGTGAAGGTCGCCTATTTTGGCCTGTATTGCGACAGTTTCCATTATTTCTTGTCTAGGGGTTGGTACTCTGGAGAAGGTGTGACTTTTCCCTATACCAATCAATACCCCCCCACCCCTGGTAATTCGATCTTCACGGATTATGTTATATCCCGGGAAGGTTAGCGTAATGTCGTCCGATAGCCAAGTTTCACATAGGACGAACAGATCGCAATTGTGTTCGCCTACAAGTGCTTTAAAGGAATTCAGTTTTCCGAGCAAACTTCTACAGTTCCACTGTATGAAGGTAGCCATTGGTGAATTAATCGTCCAATCGGACCATCATACTTAGGCACGGCCACTGAGCCAGCCACTGTTTGATCATCCCCTTCAGGTAAGGAAGGGCCCAAGTAGCGATCAATTGCAAAGGTTGCGGAAGGTTAAGGGTCATGAGGAGGGACTGGAGGATCTCAGAAAGGGATGGGGCAGGGATCCTCGGGAAGTTCCTAGGCTCTGTGGAGAAAGCCAGGCTTTCCACGGGAGCTTCGGTCCGAGGGGATCGCTTACTCTTGGGCTGTTTCCTGGGATTTTGTGGAGGAGGAGCAGAAGGAGCAGCGTCACGTGTTGGGGTGACAGGGGAGGGGGTTTCTTTTTTCCCGCGACGCTTTGGTGCCAAGGGTTTGTTTTTCGCTCTTAGAACCTTCCGTTGTACTTTTTTATAAAGTACTCTCCGGTTCTTTACTGGTCTCATGGCTGCCTGCTCTAGAGCAGCCGGGTTAGATGCAGCATTTGCATCACCTTCGGACAATGCCGCAAAGGGATTAGAGAGGTTTGCTCCTTTGAGAGCATCGCTATAAGAGCCGCGTGCCCGTTCGGCTACTGTTTTTATCTGTTCCCTTTGTAGCTTCCGGTACACGGGACACTGTGCTACCTCATGCCAATCGTCTCGGCAATGCGAACATTTCTGAGACGGTGCTTTGCACTCCTCGGTAGCATGCGTCCCTTTGC